>NC_069692.1:14393824-14696854 GCF_023699985.2 Odocoileus virginianus | reverse complement strand
CAGGCAAGAATACTGGAGTGGGTTGACATTTCCTTCTCCAGAGAATTAGGTCAAATAACATCCTAGCATTCATTTCCATAACAACTCTCTGAAGAAGGGGAAGGTTTTGGGATGGCCTGATGGGAAGCAAAGCTATACTGGGTTAACACACCCAGTGTATTAACCTATACACGTTCACAACAAATTACACCTACACCAGAATGTGAAAGTGAAGGTGCTACTCACTTCAGTTGTATCCAACTCTTTTGTGACCCCATGGACTGTAGACTGCCAGACTCCTCTGTTCATGGAATTCTTCAGGCAAGAATACTGGAATGGGTTGCCAACTTCTTCTCCAGGGGGTCTTTGTGACCTAGGGATTGAACCTGGGGCTCCTGCATTGCAGGCCGATTCTTTACCATCTCAGCCACCAGGGAAGCTCCACATCAGAACATCAGTTCAGTTCAGTTCAGTCGCTCAGTCGTGTCCGACTCTTTGTGAGCCCATGGCCTAGAGCACGCCAGGCCTCCCTGTCCATCACCAACTCCCACAGTTTACTCAAACTCCTGTCCTTTGAGTCAGTGACGCCATCCAACCATCTCATCCTCTGTCGTCCCCTTCTCCTCCTGCCTTCTATCTTTCCCAGCATCAGGGTCTTCTCAAATGAGCCAGTTCTTCAAATCAGGTGGCCAAAGTATTGGAGTTTCATCTTCAGCATCAGTCCTTCCAATGAATATTCAGGACTGATTTCCTTTAGGATGGACTGCTTTGATCTCCTTGCAGTCCAAGGGATTCTCAAGAGTCTTCTCCAACACCACAGTTCAAAAGCATCAATTCTTCGGCACTCAGCTTTCTTTACAGTCCAACTCTCACCCATACATGACCACTGGAGAAACCATAGCTTTGACTAGACAGACCTTTAGAACATGGGGACCTACAAATACATGCAAGGGGTGAGCTGTACGCCCAGACATGTTAAGGCATTGGAGCTGTGTGTGCCTCAGAGACAAGTTATAAAGGAAAACAAAAGAGAGCAGAGTTGAAGGGAAGATAGTGTTTCTACCCATTAACTCAATATAGTACCTTTTAAAAATTGAAGCATTTCTTAAGTTTCAAAATGTGGAGGCCATATTTTAAGCTTACTGAAGAATTATTTCATAATCAGTTTATTTCCAGTAAAACATTGAAAATTGGTAAAAGATGGCTTGTGGGATATAGTTCCCTGACCAGGGATTGAACCTGGGCCCCTTGCATTAGGAGTGTGAGATCTCAACCTCTGGACCACCAGGAAAGCCCCTTGATGTGCTTTTAATGTAAGAAATTCTTTTTTAGCCTGTAGGTTAAAAATATTCTCATGTTTTAAAGTTTTATTTTCTCTCTCAATCTTTTCTGGAACTTTGCATGTGATGTGAAATAAAAATTCATTTCTTTTCTCATAAACACACACACACACACACACACACACACACAAAACTGGCAAAAGAAAAAGTGAGAATCGCTATTTTTACAAATTTTAAAAAATCTTCTTCTGTCTTTCAAAATGTTTGTCCTAGAAATGTGCAAGTTATTTTTACTGTCCTTAAGGTTGTTCTCCAAGGACCATTTTTTCCACAATTAGAAAGCATCTTGGTTGTCTAAAGGCTTTTGAGTCATCCTAAAGCCATGGCAGAACTTGAACAGTCCTGGGAGGACATGCCTGAATGCTCAATAGCTCAGTCCTGTCTGGCTCTTTGCCAGCCTGTGGACTGTAGCCCACCAGGCTCCTCTGTCCATGGGATTTCCCAGGCAAGAATACTGGAGTGCATTGCATTTCCTTTTCCAGGGGATCTTCCCTACCCAGGGATCAAACCTGCGTCTCTTGTGTCTCCTGCATTGGCAGGCGAATTCTTTACCAACTTTGACACCTGGGAAGTTCCCTGGCAAGACACGAAACAGAAAATGGAGGCACCTTGATTCCCATTTCAAAGCCTTTTTCATGAGACACTTTCCAATAAATTACACAGCAAACAAAATAAGAATTTCTCTGTTGAGAAACAAATACACTTGATAACATTTTTTATGAGATAACATTTTTTATGAGGTTAGTAATTCTGGAAGGTTTTTTCTTCTTCAAAGGAATTCCACATCCTATGAATTTAAATTATATGTTCCTTTATCTTAAAGGGATCAGCATCCTCATAAGTGGTACCACAAGGAACACAGAACCCAAGGAAGTTTAAGGATCTTGGCTCCAGACTGAATATCTTCAAAAATTCCTTGAAGAATAAAATCTACCAGTTCTATATATGATTTCCGTGTTATCTCTGAAATGCATAGAACATAGTTCTGAGACATTGCTCTAACTCAACTGCAAAAACAACCAAGCAAGCAAAGAAAAAACCCCAAACAAACAACTGAAACCTAGTGTGTGTGCTAAGTCACTCTAATCGTTGTCTGGCATTTCGGGACCCCGTGGACCCTAGCCTGCCAGGCTTCTCTGTCCCTGGGATTCTCCAGGCAAGAACACTGGAGTGGGTTGCCATTTCCTTCTCCAATGCATGAAAGTGAAAAGTGAAAGTGAAGTCGCTCAGTCATGTCCGACTCTTAGCGACCCCGTGGACTGCAGCCCACCAGGCTCCTCCGTCCACGGGATTTTCCAGGCAAGAGTACTGGAGTGGGGTGCCATTGCTTTCTCCAGAGCTAAGTTGAGAACTGCTATAGTGGGTAAAGTGGAGTGTGCAAAGGGCATCTGAATTCCTTTGTGTGGGTGTGTGGCTGGTAGTAGGGAAGCATGGACGTGGGGGAGGTTGGTGGAACTGAGTTTACCAAAGGAAAGTAAATACATGTTTATGACTGGTAAGATTTGCATTTGTAAACTACAATCGTTATTTTGTAGTTTATTGTTTACAAGATGATTTTTGTACATTTCCTCAAACCCACAATGTGAAGCAGGTAAGGAAGATACTACTTTTACTTTACCGATGAGGAAAGAAGATTAGATTAGATTAATGAAGATTAGATTAATGTGTCCAAGTTCTCTTGTGAATGCTAAATTGCTTCTGTCATGTCTGACTCTTTGTGACCCCATGAACTGTAGCCTGTCAGGTTCCTCTGTCCATAGGATTCTCCAGGCAAAAATACTAGAATGGACTGCCATGCCCTTCTCAAGGGGATCTTCCCGACCCAGGGATTGAACCTGGCTCTCTTCATCTCCTGCACTGGAAGGCAGGTTTTTTTTTTTGTTTTTTTGTTTTTTTTTTTTTACCACTAGTGCCACCTGACTAGTGAATAATACTGAAAATAATAATATTTCTCTTAAAAATTAATAAGCAGCTAAATTTTCTTCTGAAACAAAATATAAGATTTTTATTTTCCCTGAATCACTTCTTAGGAAAACTTTCTTCTGTTAGCCTCTGTGAAGGGTAGGGGGTGAGGCAGAAAAAAATGTAAGTGTTTTTCAGGACATTCAGTATTCATTTTTAATCAAAGCAAAATGTTCAGTAAGTTTCTACAAGTTAAGTCAAGGTCCAATGAACTTAAAGATATAGTATGAGGAAACTTTCTTTAACTTACACAATCACCATAATGATACTATCACCTGGCTATTTTTATTACTTTAACTACTATAATAAAGAGTAGAAAAATCTAAAGTGCAGCTGTAGGATTTAACACGTGAATGTGTGATTATTATTGAATGTCAAGATAAGATTGGCCCAGGTTGTCATTACTAAAACTAGTAAGTTTTGTCTTTAAAAGCATGGAACAGAGAGGGTATTTGCTCCAATTGCTCTGAATGCCTTCACTTCTGCTTCTGGAGGAATACAGCTTTCTCTTGGTGTTCAGCTTATGCTCTAATAGAAGCATGGCTTCTGGCCTCTCCATTCGTAAAGACATAAGGGCAAGAATAGGGATTTAGTTTCACTTCATTATTGTTGTTGTTTAGTTGCTCAGTTATGTCCAACTCTTTGCAACCCCAGGGACTATAGCCTGCCAGGCCCCTCTGTCCATGGGATTTTCCAGGCAAGAATACTGGAGTGGGTTGACATTTCCTTCTCCAGAGAATTAGGTCAAATAACATCCTAGCATTCATTTCCATAACAACTCTCTGAAGAAGGGGAAGGTTTTGGGATGGCCTGATGGGAAGCAAAGCTATACTGGGTTAACACACCCAGTGTATTAACCTATACACGTTCACAACAAATTACACCTACACCAGAATGTGAAAGTGAAGGTGCTACTCACTTCAGTTGTATCCAACTCTTTTGTGACCCCATGGACTGTAGACTGCCAGACTCCTCTGTTCATGGAATTCTTCAGGCAAGAATACTGGAATGGGTTGCCAACTTCTTCTCCAGGGGGTCTTTGTGACCTAGGGATTGAACCTGGGGCTCCTGCATTGCAGGCCGATTCTTTACCATCTCAGCCACCAGGGAAGCTCCACATCAGAACATCAGTTCAGTTCAGTTCAGTCGCTCAGTCGTGTCCGACTCTTTGTGAGCCCATGGCCTAGAGCACGCCAGTCCTCCCTGTCCATCACCAACTCCCACAGTTTACTCAAACTCCTGTCCTTTGAGTCAGTGACGCCATCCAACCATCTCATCCTTTGTCGTCCCCTTCTCCTCCTGCCTTCTATCTTTCCCAGCATCAGGGTCTTTTCAAATGAGCCAGTTCTTCAAATCAGGTGGCCAAAGTATTGGAGTTTCATCTTCAGCATCAGTCCTTCCAATGAATATTCAGGACTGATTTCCTTTAGGATGGACTGCTTTGATCTCCTTGCAGTCCAAGGGATTCTCAAGAGTCTTCTCCAACACCACAGTTCAAAAGCATCAATTCTTCGGCACTCAGCTTTCTTTACAGTCCAACTCTCACCCATACATGACCACTGGAAAAACCATAGCTTTGACTAGACAGACCTTTAGAACATGGGGACCTACAAATACATGCAAGGGGTGAGCTGTACGCCCAGAGATGTTAAGGCATTGGAGCTGTGTGTGCCTCAGAGACAAGTTATAAAGGAAAACAAAAGAGAGCAGAGTTGAAGGGAAGATAGTGTTTCTACCCATTAACTCAATATAGTACCTTTTAAAAATTGAAGCATTTCTTAAGTTTCAAAATGTGGAGGCCATATTTTAAGCTTACTGAAGAATTATTTCATAATCAGTTTATTTCCAGTAAAACATTGAAAATTGGTAAAAGATGGCTTGTGGGATATAGTTCCCTGACCAGGGATTGAACCTGGGCCCCTTGCATTAGGAGTGTGAGATCTCAGCCTCTGGACCACCAGGAAAGCCCCTTGATGTGCTTTTAATGTAAGAAATTCTTTTTTAGCCTGTAGGGTAAAAATATTCTCATGTTTTAAAGTTTTATTTTCTCTCTCAATCTTTTCCGGAACTTTGCATGTGATGTGAAATAAAAATTCATTTCTTTTCTCATAAACACACACACACACACACACACACACACACAACTGGCAAAAGAAAAAGTGAGAATCGCTATTTTTACAAATTTTAAAAAATCTTTTTCTGTCTTTCAAAATGTTTGTCCTAGAAATGTGCAAGTTATTTTTACTGTCCTTAAGGTTGTTCTCCAAGGACCATTTTTTCCACAATTAGAAAGCATCTTGGTTGTCTAAAGGCTTTTGAGTCATCCTAAAGCCATGGCAGAACTTGAACAGTCCTGGGAGGACATGCCTGAATGCTCAATAGCTCAGTCCTGTCTGGCTCTTTGCCAGCCTGTGGACTGTAGCCCACCAGGCTCCTCTGTCCATGGGATTTCCCAGGCAAGAATACTGGAGTGCATTGCATTTCCTTTTCCAGGGGATCTTCCCTACCCAGGGATCAAACCTGCGTCTCTTGTGTCTCCTGCATTGGCAGGCGAATTCTTTACCAACTTTGACACCTGGGAAGTTCCCTGGCAAGACACGAAACAGAAAATGGAGGCACCTTGATTCCCATTTCAAAGCCTTTTTCATGAGACACTTTCCAATAAATTACACAGCAAACAAAATAAGAATTTCTCTGTTGAGAAACAAATACACTTGATAACATTTTTTATGAGATAACATTTTTTATGAGGTTAGTAATTCTGGAAGGTTTTTTCTTCTTCAAAGGAATTCCACATCTTATGAATTTAAATTATATGTTCCTTTATCTTAAAGGGATCAGCATCCTCATAAGTGGTACCACAAGGAACACAGAACCCAAGGAAGTTTAAGGATCTTGGCTCCAGACTGAATATCTTCAAAAATTCCTTGAAGAATAAAATCTACCAGTTCTATATATGATTTCCGTGTTATCTCTGAAATGCATAGAACATAGTTCTGAGACATTGCTCTAACTCAACTGCAAAAACAACCAAGCAAGCAAAGAAAAAACCCCAAACAAACAACTGAAACCTAGTGTGTGTGCTAAGTCACTCTAGTCGTTGTCTGGTATTTCGGGACCCCGTGGACCCTAGCCTGCCAGGCTCCTCTGTCCCTGGGATTCTCCAGGCAAGAACACTGGAGTGGGTTGCCATTTCCTTCTCCAATGCATGAAAGTGAAAAGTGAAAGTGAAGTCGCTCAGTCATGTCCGACTCTTAGCGACCCCGTGGACTGCAGCCCACCAGGCTCCTCCGTCCACGGGATTTTCCAGGCAAGAGTACTGGAGTGGGGTGCCATTGCTTTCTCCAGAGCTAAGTTGAGAACTGCTATAGTGGGTAAAGTGGAGTGTGCAAAGGGCATCTGAATTCCTTTGTGTGGGTGTGTGGCTGGTAGTAGGGAAGCATGGACGTGGGGGAGGTTGGTGGAACTGAGTTTACCAAAGGAAAGTAAATACATGTTTATGACTGGTAAGATTTGCATTTGTAAACTACAATCGTTATTTTGTAGTTTATTGTTTACAAGATGATTTTTGTACATTTCCTCAAACCCACAATGTGAAGCAGGTAAGGAAGATACTACTTTTACTTTACCGATGAGGAAAGAAGATTAGATTAGATTAATGAAGATTAGATTAATGTGTCCAAGTTCTCTTGTGAATGCTAAATTGCTTCAGTCATGTCTGACTCTTTGTGACCCCATGAACTGTAGCCTGTCAGGTTCCTCTGTCCATAGGATTCTCCAGGCAAAAATACTAGAATGGACTGCCATGCCCTTCTCCAGGGGATCTTCCCGACCCAGGGATTGAACCTGGCTCTCTTCGTCTCCTGCACTGGAAGGCAGGTTTTTTTTTTTTTTTTTTTTTTTTTTACCACTAGTGCCACCTGACTAGTGAATAATACTGAAAATAATAATATTTCTCTTAAAAATTAATAAGCAGCTAAATTTTCTTCTGAAACAAAATATAAGATTTTTATTTTCCCTGAATCACTTCTTAGGAAAACTTTCTTCTGTTAGCCTCTGTGAAGGGTAGGGGGTGAGGCAGAAAAAAATGTAAGTGTTTTTCAGGACATTCAGTATTCATTTTTAATCAAAGCAAAATGTTCAGTAAGTTTCTACAAGTTAAGTCAAGGTCCAATGAACTTAAAGATATAGTATGAGGAAACTTTCTTTAACTTACACAATCACCATAATGATACTATCACCTGGCTATTTTTATTACTTTAACTACTATAATAAAGAGTAGAAAAATCTAAAGTGCAGCTGTAGGATTTAACACGTGAATGTGTGATTATTATTGAATGTCAAGATAAGATTGGCCCAGGTTGTCATTACTAAAACTAGTAAGTTTTGTCTTTAAAAGCATGGAACAGAGAGGGTATTTGCTCCAATTGCTCTGAATGCCTTCACTTCTGCTTCTGGAGGAATACAGCTTTCTCTTGGTGTTCAGCTTATGCTCTAATAGAAGCATGGCTTCTGGCCTCTCCATTCGTAAAGACATAAGGGCAAGAATAGGGATTTAGTTTCACTTCATTATTGTTGTTGTTTAGTTGCTCAGTTATGTCCAACTCTTTGCAACCCCAGGGACTATAGCCTGCCAAGCCCCTCTGTCCATGGGATTTTCCAGGCAAGAATACTGGAGTGGGTTGACATTTCCTTCTCCAGAGAATTAGGTCAAATAACATCCTAGCATTCATTTCCATAACAACTCTCTGAAGAAGGGGAAGGTTTTGGGATGGCCTGATGGGAAGCAAAGCTATACTGGGTTAACACACCCAGTGTATTAACCTATACACGTTCACAACAAATTACACCTACACCAGAATGTGAAAGTGAAGGTGCTACTCACTTCAGTTGTATCCAACTCTTTTGTGACCCCATGGACTGTAGACTGCCAGACTCCTCTGTTCATGGAATTCTTCAGGCAAGAATACTGGAATGGGTTGCCAACTTCTTCTCCAGGGGGTCTTTGTGACCTAGGGATTGAACCTGGGGCTCCTGCATTGCAGGCCGATTCTTTACCATCTCAGCCACCAGGGAAGCTCCACATCAGAACATCAGTTCAGTTCAGTTCAGTCGCTCAGTCGTGTCCGACTCTTTGTGAGCCCATGGCCTAGAGCACGCCAGGCCTCCCTGTCCATCACCAACTCCCACAGTTTACTCAAACTCCTGTCCTTTGAGTCAGTGACGCCATCCAACCATCTCATCCTCTGTCGTCCCCTTCTCCTCCTGCCTTCTATCTTTCCCAGCATCGGGGTCTTTTCAAATGAGCCAGTTCTTCAAATCAGGTGGCCAAAGTATTGGAGTTTCATCTTCAGCATCAGTCCTTCCAATGAATATTCAGGATTGATTTCCTTTAGGATGGACTGCTTTGATCTCCTTGCAGTCCAAGGGATTCTCAAGAGTCTTCTCCAACACCACAGTTCAAAAGCATCAATTCTTCGGCACTCAGCTTTCTTTACAGTCCAACTCTCACCCATACATGACCACTGGAAAAACCATAGCTTTGACTAGACAGACCTTTAGAACATGGGGACCTACAAATACATGCAAGGGGTGAGCTGTACGCCCAGAGATGTTAAGGCATTGGAGCTGTGTGTGCCTCAGAGACAAGTTATAAAGGAAAACAAAAGAGAGCAGAGTTGAAGGGAAGATAGTGTTTCTACCCATTAACTCAATATAGTACCTTTTAAAAATTGAAGCATTTCTTAAGTTTCAAAATGTGGAGGCCATATTTTAAGCTTACTGAAGAATTATTTCATAATCAGTTTATTTCCAGTAAAACATTGAAAATTGGTAAAAGATGGCTTGTGGGATATAGTTCCCTGACCAGGGATTGAACCTGGGCCCCTTGCATTAGGAGTGTGAGATCTCAGCCTCTGGACCACCAGGAAAGCCCCTTGATGTGCTTTTAATGTAAGAAATTCTTTTTTAGCCTGTAGGGTAAAAATATTCTCATGTTTTAAAGTTTTATTTTCTCTCTCAATCTTTTCCGGAACTTTGCATGTGATGTGAAATAAAAATTCATTTCTTTTCTCATAAACACACACACACACACACACACACACACACACACAACTGGCAAAAGAAAAAGTGAGAATCGCTATTTTTACAAATTTTAAAAAATCTTTTTCTGTCTTTCAAAATGTTTGTCCTAGAAATGTGCAAGTTATTTTTACTGTCCTTAAGGTTGTTCTCCAAGGACCATTTTTTCCACAATTAGAAAGCATCTTGGTTGTCTAAAGGCTTTTGAGTCATCCTAAAGCCATGGCAGAACTTGAACAGTCCTGGGAGGACATGCCTGAATGCTCAATAGCTCAGTCCTGTCTGGCTCTTTGCCAGCCTGTGGACTGTAGCCCACCAGGCTCCTCTGTCCATGGGATTTCCCAGGCAAGAATACTGGAGTGCACTGCATTTCCTTTTCCAGGGGATCTTCCCTACCCAGGGATCAAACCTGCGTCTCTTGTGTCTCCTGCATTGGCAGGCGAATTCTTTACCAACTTTGACACCTGGGAAGTTCCCTGGCAAGACACGAAACAGAAAATGGAGGCACCTTGATTCCCATTTCAAAGCCTTTTTCATGAGACACTTTCCAATAAATTACACAGCAAACAAAATAAGAATTTCTCTGTTGAGAAACAAATACACTTGATAACATTTTTTATGAGATAACATTTTTTATGAGGTTAGTAATTCTGGAAGGTTTTTTCTTCTTCAAAGGAATTCCACATCCTATGAATTTAAATTATATGTTCCTTTATCTTAAAGGGATCAGCATCCTCATAAGTGGTACCACAAGGAACACAGAACCCAAGGAAGTTTAAGGATCTTGGCTCCAGACTGAATATCTTCAAAAATTCCTTGAAGAATAAAATCTACCAGTTCTATATATGATTTCCGTGTTATCTCTGAAATGCATAGAACATAGTTCTGAGACATTGCTCTAACTCAACTGCAAAAACAACCAAGCAAGCAAAGAAAAAACCCCAAACAAACAAGGAAACCTAGTGTGTGTGCTAAGTCACTCTAGTCGTTGTCTGGCATTTCGGGACCCCGTGGACCCTAGCCTGCCAGGCTTCTCTGTCCCTGGGATTCTCCAGGCAAGAATACTGGAGTGAGTTGCCATGCTTTCCTCCAAGGGATCTTTTCCACCCAGGAATCGAACTGAGCTCTCCTTTTATCTCCTGCATTTGGCAGGCTTCCCTTGTAGCTCAGTTGGTAAGGAATCTGCCTGCAGTGCAGGAGATCGGGGTCCGATCCCTGGATCGGGAAGATTCTCTGGAGAAAGAAATGGCAACCCATTCCAGTATCCTTGCCTGGAAAATCATGGACAGAGGAGCCTGGTGGGCTGCACCCCATGGGGTCGCAAAGAGTCGGGCACGGCTGAAGGAGAAACAACAAGTGCCACCTGGGAAGCCCAGTATTTCTGAGTAGTGGTTCTCAAACGTCACCACAACTTTCAACTTTAGCATCTTGTGGAGGACTTGGACACACAGACTAGGCTTCAGGTCCTGTTTGTGGCTCAATGGGGCAAGCCTATTGGGATGTAACTAGACTTCCCAGATAGTGCTGAGGCTGCTGTTCCAGGGACCACACTCAGATCCACTGTATTGGAAATCTCTGCTGACCTGGTTCAAATCAAGACACTTGGAGGTTCTCTGTATTACTTCTGAGGAGGAGCCCCATGCACTTAGGGTCAAGTGGCACTTCGTGGACCCGATCTGGGCGGGGTTGCCTCCAGCATATTCCTTCCAGGACCTGTCGCCGATTTAGAGACAACAAACCAGGTAATCGCTAGACAGCAGCTGAAGGTCTAGAGAACCTACTCGTTGAGGAATCGGAATCCAGCACGTGACCGCTGGGCGTTAACAACCGCAGAGGTCTTCCACCTCCTCCCCGATTCCCCCGGGTCCCAAAAAACCGGGGAGTCTCCGGACAGCAAGAGTCTCCCAGACTCGTGGCTGCAACTCGCCATGGCGCGGCTGGGGGCGCTTGTCTGTTGCCTGCTGGCCGCCTGGCACTGCCGCCCGGGCCTCGGACTGCCTCTGGCTCCCGCTGGCGCTGGTCCCGCAGTGGGTGAGTGGTCGGTATCCTTTTCGGCTCTGGAGCTGCCCGCGAGCCGCGGCCAAAGCGCATGCGCGAAGCCGGGCACAGTGAGTGGGCGCAGCGGGGCTCCCGCGCCGGGCGCCCGGGACCCGGGACTGCGCCCCCCGCTGCGGGACGCGGGGAGGGCGGGGTGACGGAGGCCCCGGAGTGCCCGTTCGGCTCGGGGGGAGATCGGGACTGGCCGGTGACAGCGGGGGCGCTGCAGGGGTGCTGCTCCAGCAGTTGTTTTCACTTTGTCTCCAGATGTGTTTTGCTCCCGGGCAAAAGGAGGGAAACCTTGGGTGTCTCGAGGGGAAAAAGAACCTGGGAGCTGGATGTCCCTCATTCCCAGGGGCCCCGAGTCTGCCCTTGTGGGGCGGGGGAGCTGCCCGGTTTCAGCCGCTCAGCTGTGTACATTTCACCGGGACTCGGAGTTTATTCCGTCCTGCTCGCCAAGTTTGGTGGCCTTTTTGTCCCACTTCACCAACCTCAGCACGGTCGCAGGCACCGCGCTCCCCACTCGTTAGGCTACGTGAGAACTCTCGGGTCTTCATTTCACTCTACCTGGACGCCCTTGGGTTCTCTGAGGACAGAGGCAATTTTATTCATTCCCCACGCCTACCCCAGTACCTGGACCGAAGTGATTCTCAAAGTGAGGTCTGGGACCAAGAGCACCAGAATCACCTAAACAGGTTAAAAGTGCAAGTTTTTAGTCACCCCTAAATCCTACTAGATCTGAAACCCCAACCATCCATCCGTGTAACAAATCCTCCAGCTGATTCTGGTAGATGCTGGAATTTGAGAGCCACTGGTCCTGAATAGGTAAAGGTTGGATGAAAGATGTTATGATGCCATATGAGCCTTCATTGTCAGGATATCTCCACATCCCTGACGCATTTTCAAATAGAATTGCTCAGTTATCTGGGCTTCCCAGGGGGTTCAGTGGTAGAAAATCGGCCTTCCAGTGTAGGAGACAAGAGTTCAACCTTGGGTTGGGAAGATCCCGTGGAGGAGGGCATGGCAACCCTCTCCAATGTTCTTGCCTGGAGAATCCTATGAGCCTGATGGGCTGCAGTTCATAGGGTCACAAAGAGTTGGACACAGACTCGGCACACAGGTGGTGGTGGCGGCTGTGTTATCTAGAGGAGGGGGAAATGAGCAAGGTGGAGTTATTTTTATGTTTTGTGGTTTGGGCATAGCTGTCTCTGAAACAGCGCAGTGCTGACTGCTGAGACTGCTTATCTTTCTCACTTTACTTTCTCACATGCCTTCTGTTTGTCCAAGAGCCAAGTCCTCATGACTCAGCTGCTCATGACTCATTTGAAAGCTAGAACTGTCAGTCTGGTTTCCCAACTGTCAGTCGTAACAAAAAATTGTCCCCAAATACTTACATATGCTGGTTTCTGCTTTCATTAAAGCTGTTTTTCTTCAATTATGTGGCTGTTTAGGATTCTGAGATAAAATGTCCTAGGTTGCCGGAGGCCAGCCCTTGGCCAATTCACCTTTTGGTTTTAAGGGTCTGATTGCTGAAGGCCTCCATGACAGATTTCTGTGGTCTGGTGAATCTCCACAGCTCCCTGTTTCTGTAAGGAAGCTACTCCGAGTTGTCGCCTGGGGAAGAGGGAGGGAGAGGGGGAACCAGGGTTCAAACTCCCAATATACATTTGGGAGAATCTTTTTAAAGATTTAGTCACTAAGTCATGTTTGACTCTTTGAGACCTCATGGACTGTGTGTAGCCCGCCAGGCTCCTCTGTCCAGGGGATTTCTCAGGCAAGAATACTGGAATGGGTTGCTATTTCCTTCTCCAGGGATCTTCCTGACCCAGGAATCAAACCTGTGTCACCTGCACTGCAGGTGGATTCTTTACCACTGAGACACGTGAGATTTCCCTATTTGCCAAACAAGCTGTGATAATTGAGTAGTGAAAAGCATGTTGGACTATGAACCGGAGAATCTGGGTTGAAGTGTGGGCTCTGCCACAGGCCAGGTCTATAGCCTTGGACACACACAGACACACACAAACAGTATTTTGTGTAAATTTCATTAGAGGCAGGAGGTGAGGTCTCTAGATGTTTACTATTGATAAATCCCAGGTTAAGAACCTGTCAGGGCTCCATTCTCGGCTTCTATTTAAAGACACCCTTCAGTGCATCTAAATAATTACCCCTTACTTGTCTGTCTAGCTGTGCCATGGTAATGGAAAGAGTTCCAGACTACAAGTCTGGAGAGACTGGTTCCATTTTAGCTTTCGTTACTGAGTCACCATGTGATCTTGAGGAAATCCTGACTCTTCCTGTGCCTAATTAAAGAATGTTTAATTGGGGACCTACCATAGATCAGACTTATTCTAGATGCTGGGATGTATAAATCCAGGTAATAGGTTACATCAGATGAATGTCTTCAATGTGTTTCCAGGTTTGTTTTACAAAACTTTTATTTGGAAAATTTAATATATTAGTAATTTCATGTCCCTTACTTGACACAGTATTTCTTGTAGGTATGTTGTTATCTATTTTGTATGAGCCAAGTGAGATGGAAGGACTTTTTTATTCTGAAAGGACTTTTTCATGTGAACTAACACAGTGAGGCACTGTGTGCAGTTGTTAGGAACAATGTCAACTCTGGAATCAGATTTCCAGAATTGCTATCTTAGTTTTGTTGCATATGACATATGTGGTTTGGACTTATCTGTAAAATGAAAATAATGGTCAGTAAATACATGTAAAGAATAAGAAACAGTATTAAAGTAAGTACTCAATACATTTCCACTACTTGGAAATGAGGAAATTCAGTGTCAAATGCAAACTTGACATACAAATGAATAACAATATAATGCTGAGCTTACCAAATGCCAGGCCTTTATTTCTACTAAGTCACTTAACCCTCATTCAGTAGACAATAATATTATTTCCATTTTACAGATGAAAACAGGCCGAGATCATACAACTAGATTGGGAAGAAGAGCTTGGATTTGAAGTCAGGCAGTCTAACTCTGGAGCCCCTATTCATTTTTAATATTTATTTTTAAAATTATTTATTTATTTTGGTTACATGGCAGGGCATGTGGGATTTTTGTTCCCTAACCAGGACTTGAACCCATGCCCCCTGCTTTGGGAGCATATAGTTTTAACCACTGGACTGCCAGGGAAGTCTGTGGAGCGCCCATTCTTAACCATAACACTGTGCTTTTCTGCTTGTAAGTTCACTACACAGATTAACATTCTTTGAATAACATATATATTTACATAAAACTGAGATGTAGTGTATATTTATACCCCAAGGAACGACTGTGTCCAGGATAATTCTGAGTTATCTGCCAGTCCACTTTATGTGCTGGGTAAAGTAGGTCCAAGCTGGAAAAAAGTTGGAGTACTTTCTGCATTATGGAATAAAATAAATTACTCATGGCAAAAGTTTTCAAATGAAGACTGAATATCAAGTAATTGATCATGAAGACTATTTGATGACTACTTTGTTCTGGATTTTTTTGTCTACCACTTCTTAGCTGTGGGCTTGAAATGTGCTATTGTAACAACATCATGGAGAAACAACATCCTAAATATATACAATATGCCTTTTCCACATTAAACCAATTACTTTTGATTTTCTACTTTATTATCCAGCTTTGGGTTTTATTCAAGTATTTGCTCAGGTGCAAACTTAGCTTTTTATTATTTGTATAGATAAAACTTTGTATTCTGCTCATTTTTTCCATGCTTCTGGTATGGTATGTTGCTACTGTGTCACTTCTGATGTGTTTCCTATTGTAAATTAGTCATTATCAGATTGAGCTAAAAATTCAAAGTGTGAAAAAGTCTCAATATTAAAACAATTTTTTGGTCGTATTTAAGAAAGCAGCAAAATCACTGAAGTTATATGTAAATCAATTATAAGCAAACTTGAGGGCCTTTCAAAACGGGAGTTCAGATTTTGGCTCTCCTGTTTCTTAAGATGTATATACTAGAGCAAATTTTCTAATTGACCCAGTATTAATTTCTCAACTCTAAAATAGAAACAGGGATGCCTGCTTAAGAAGTCGTTTTGAGAATGAAATCACATAGTGTATTTCAATTGTTTCCACAATATCTAGCATATGGTGAATATTTAATAAAGAGAGCTGCTACTATGCTTATTAGTAGTAATGTTTCCTTCAATGAAAGAATTTTTGTCAAGATGATTTCCAAGCAAGGGTGCTATTAAATGGTTCCTGGGCTTCTCTCTGAAAACCCAAATGGAAACATCTTCTTTAAAAAATGCTTCCCTTAATATTATTAACATTTTAGACAGTGTATAATAGAAGATGTTCCTCTATTAAATTGCTTTTGAGAACCTCTAGCAATGGCTATTTTTGGCTGAAAGCTAGATTACACACTCATTTTCCATTAATGTGGAGAGGCAAGGTTTTATATGAAATTAGGAGTAAGATTTATTAGTTACAAGTTCTGCAGTCTCTTCCGTGGTGGCTCAGACAGTAAAGAATCTGCCTGTGATGCAGATACCTGGGTTAGGAAGATCCCCTGGAGAAGGCAATGGCTACCCATTTCCGTACTCTTGCCTGGAGAATTCCATGGACAGAGGAGCCTGGCAGGCTACAGTCCATGGGGTGGCAAAGAGTCAGACAGGACTGAGTGACGAACATACACACATACATCTGCAGTCTCTTCACTGTGTAACCCTAACAAAACACATCATATTTTTATGCCCATTTTTCTACAAGAAGAAAATAATTTCTAAAACATTAAATTCTATAAGGAAGAAGATATGCTATTAAATACAATATATGGGATTATTATTGACTTCCCAGAAAGGGGTTTCCATGTATATCACTATGCAAACTTATGTTTGTTATGTAGTCATTGTTAAGTAGTCATGCTGTCGCTGATTTCATCAATTTTGTTGTGTGTGAATAGTAAATTCTACTAAAATCTTTTTACTATCTTTAGAGTCAGTATTTCTCACAGGGAAAGAGTGTGTTTAATTTCAGGGCATATGGATATTTGGGCTTCCCAGGTGGCGCTAGTAGTAAAGAATCCACCTGCCAATGTAGGAGATGCAAGTGACATGGGTTTGATCCCTGGGGTGGGAAGATCCTCTGGAGAAGGAAGTGTAAATCTACTCCAGTATTCTTTCCTGAGAAATATCATGGACAGACAAACCAGAAGGGCTGTAGTCCCTGGGTTCACAAAAAGTTGGACAGGACTACTGAGTTACTCAGCACATGGATATTTAAATTGCTCAGGCTTTCCTCTAATGCAGGATGGAACACCTATTTCGTCTTACTGTAAATATTTGTATGGGAATTCCGAACGAGAAGTAGGTTTAACACCACTTGTTTTCTCATCAACAGGGCAGTTTTGGCATGTGACGGACTTCCACTTAGATCCGACTTACCACATCACAAGTGACCACACAAAAGTGTGTGCTTCCTCCAAAGGTGCAAAAGCCTCAGATCCTGGTCCTTTTGGAGATGTAATGTGTGATTCTCCTTATCGCCTCATTTTTTCAGCACTTGATTTTATTAAAAATTCAGGACAAAAAGTATCTTTTATGATATGGACAGGGTGAGTGATTATATAAATATCATATAGTTACTAAGTATATATCTACAGTGTTCTAAGCTTCATTAGGATGTTGAATTTCATAAGAAAATTAATTTACATTTTAAGAATTATTGGGGCTTCAAAAATACTAGATCAAATAAGTCAGAATTATTAGGGATAAGAAAAACTTTCAAAGTCCTAGTTTTATTTATTTAGAAAATATCCTCTAGAAATATGTCCATATTAACTAAGAGATGAGTTTATAAATAGCTTTTTGTGTCATTGTCTTGAAATGTTTATTAATGTGATAATAAGTCTTGACTAAATAATCAAAAAACAAAAGTCAGCAATGGGAATTAACCCATGATAGTGATTTTACAAACATGATCTTCTGGTGGTGTAATTAACTAATTCTATTCATCATGACAGAATGAAGAGGTCTGTATTTCCTGTACCCGCAATAATGATCATGGCTTTATTTTAACTTATACATTGTAACTCATTTAATCTTCACAATAGATATTGTTATTATTCTTCCCATTTTACAGATAAGAAAATTAAGGCACTGAGCATCTAAGTAACTTGTCCAAGTGCTCACAGCTATAAGAGGGCAAACCTGGCACTTTTGGCCCTGGAGTCTGTGCTTTTAATTACTAAGCATTTTTCCCTCTTATAAATCTTCAGTCAGGCAGTGAAATAGGCCGACATTTTCAGTTTATCTTTTGTATTTCACAAGTTTTCTTTTTCTTTAGGGTTCTCAGTGGAACAAAAGTAAGTGTAGAGTAGTTGATCAACTCTTTATCATCTGTTGATTTATGGTAGAATTTGCCAATGACAATATAGCAAAGCTTTATACAGGACTTTTTGTCCTGTATATATATTTTTTTAGTATATATACATAGTGTGTATATATATATATATATATATATATATATACATAGTATATATATATATATACACATAGCATAGTATGTATATATATATATATATATAGTATATATAGTGACTTTTTATAGAAATTGATTTTGTTTTCTATGATTCTGTTCTTTTCAGGGATAGCCCACCTCACGTTCCAGTGCATGAACTCTCAACAGACAAAGTCATAAATGTGATTGCTAATATTACAACCACTCTCCAGCATCTCTTTCCAAATCTCCAGGTTTTCCCTGCACTGGGTAATCATGACTATTGGCCACAGGTAAATTTGACCACAACTTCTGGAAATGCTTCAAGGATTTTTCCCATCAGTAGTGTCAAAGTTTTGCAACTGGTTGATAATAGAGCACGGGCAGGGGAGGGCACGTGGAGGTAGAGTGTGCTCTTAACACTAACCATCAAGGAAGGCAGGACACATGGTTTGGGGACTTAAAACTGACTCTTAATAGTTCATAAAAAGTTATGTCCATAGTGGGGTTTTGGAAGCAGATTACTTAGTTCATAGGTTATTAATTTGTGATTTCCTTCTTATTCTTCCTCAGTTTTTTTTAAAATTATTTTGTTCATTTTAATTTCCATGTTCAGGCTAGCCTAAAGAGGTTATTGTTGACAAATGTTTACATGTTTTAGAATTTCTATTAAGCATACTAAGCTGCTCATACTCTGATCTAAGCTGGATTGTGATTAAAAACAAAAGCATAGAGAATTATTATAAGAACCAAGAAGGGAAGTCCATGTTCAAAATATAATTCAAGGCAGAGAGTGTGTTCAGAATATTTTTAATGTCTGATACAACCTAGGCTTCAACCTCTATTAGAGTGGCTGTTTTAATAAACAGCCTGTGCATAGCAGTTGGATTGCAGTTCCGATAACAGAGATCTGCTATAGCAGTGCAGAATCTTACATTTGTTCAGAGTCAAGAGATCTTAGAGACTGTTGCAGGACTTGACAAACCAGTCCAGATGTGGCCTGACAGTTGATTTTGTAAATAAAAGTTTTATTGGGACACAGCCCTGGCTATTCTTTCTGTTTTACCTGTGGTTGCTTGTATACTGTAACAGCAGAGAATAGTTACCATATTGACTATATGACCCTGAAGCCTAAAGTATTATTATATGACCCTGTATAGAAAAAGTTTGGAGAAGGCAATGGCAACCCACTCTAGTATTTTTGCCTGGAAAATCCCATGGACGGAGGAGCCTAGTAGGCGGCAGTCCTTGGGGTCGCGAAGAGTTGGATACAACTGAGTGACTTCACTTTCATTTTTCACTTTCATGCATTGAAGAAGGAAATGGCAACCCACTCCAGTGTTCTTGCCTGGAGAATCCCATGGATGGGGGAGCCTGGTGGGCTGCCATCTATGGGGTAGCAGAGTCGGACATGACTGAAGTGACTTAGCAGCAGCAGCAGAAAAAGTTTGCTGATGCTTGGTCTAGATCCACTGTTCAGTTTATAAATGAGGAAACTGAGGCCCAGAACAGTTAAGTTGCTTATTTACGTGCTCAGTCATTTAGTGGCAGAGCCCACATCCTGTATCTTTTGTGTTCAGTTAAACAAACATCCTTTCACAGGTCCTTGGCTCTTGCCAGACTAACATATCAGCATTTCCTGAACATGATGTCTACTTTCATGCCTTTCTTTGTCTACGTTTTGCTTTGTGTTTAGAATATCTTTTCCATCTCATGTCAAAAGACTGCATAATGAGGGTCTTGATTATATTAGTTAATTAATCTAAATACTGTGACTAGGGATCGGGTGGAGAAGGAGGTGGGAGGGGGGACCGGGATGGGGAATGCATGTAAATCCATGGCTAATTCATTTCAATGTATGACAAAAACCACTGCAATGTTGTAAAGTAATTAGCCTCCAACTAATAAAAATAAATGGAAAAAAAAATACTGTGACTTTGCAAGTTGCACTTTAGTATGAGCTTAAGTTTAGGTGACTTCCTGGGTCTGGCCTCCATTCTTGAGATGAATGATATGTGAGTCTTGGTGACAGTCAGCCTCTCAACTAGTGGTCAACTTTTGTTACTGTTGCATGTGAGACCACACAGCAGAGGGTTGGAGGTGGGCAATCTCCAGGAATCAGAGGTTACACATGTTGTTTATGAGCTTTAGGTGACAGACAGACTGCTGTAATAGAAAACCTGTGGGGTTTAGTGTCACATTCATTAGAATTTAAAAACCTGTCCTGCTTCTAATAGCTGAGCAACTTGACTAATGCATGTAATTATCCCTGATCATTTGTAAACAACAGCGGTAATACTTACCTTGCAAAGTTTTGAGGATGCTCGGTGGAATGGGCATAGTTTCCTACCTGGCATATTATAAGCCCTCAGTCAGTGGAGTGGTGGTTTTGTAGCATGAAGCAGTGACACAGGACACGTGTTTCCTAACTCCTCTGAGGATTCGTTTCATTTTACTTTTATCTCTGTCTTCTTTTTGTGAAGTCAAATCTTATAACAATTCAAAGATATAGGTGATATCCAAGTCTAAAATATATCCTATTACATGTACAACTAAGATAGAGTGGGCAGCCTTTATACCTTAAACAACTAATTTTTTCCTCTTTCTAGCTTGTGATCTTGTATCTAAAAATCTTCTTTCTACTATTCTGCCACCTTTCCTTCCATCCCAGTTTCAGGAATGTCAACTGTAACACGAAAGCCCCACAACAAATTCACCTAGAGGCTACTCATATCTGAGATCAAATTCTGGTGAATGTTAGTAACAAATAAATTGGATGTGTTATTTCTTCCATAGACATGCATATAAACATAGCTACATAAACATACAGATACAAGTTCCCACCCATTATGTCAGAAGTAGATATTCATATGGAGAGCCCAAGGATTTCTTCCCATTGCCACTCCAGGAAGCAGCCCAGACCAGCATCCTCATGTACTCCTACACTGGCGAAGCTGGTGCCGCCAAACTTGGGTGGCGCCACTTCCTACTGTGCAATAGATAATTGGATATCAGAGTGATGGTAGAAAGACCTGGAATTTAGACCTAGCTCTGGAACTGACAAGCATCTCCCTGAATAAATCACTTACCTCTGGTGCTCATATTTCTAATGTTTAAAGTAGAAAGAAAAGTATAGGGTAATGTTTATATAATTTTGATTCTACATGACTATACCAGTATCTTGGCATCCATCCTGAAGTAAACAAATGGCTAAAATGTTAGGTTTTTTATGATGATGATGCTTACCAGTGTTTGATTAGGATTTAGATTGAGCAAAACCACTGTATAACTTTCAGACAGATCACTCCGATCTCTGACACAAACTGAAAATATACTTTGAATAATTAGTTTCAGTTAAAAGAAGTCATTTACTTATAACTTGCCCTGAATATGTTTATATTTTAATCATGTATTAGGCATATGTATTAGGAACTAATGTGACTTGAATGTCATTTTTAAAAGGGTAAAGCATTTTAATTAATGATGTCAGTGAAACTCCTTTAAGAAATAGGTCTAGGTCACCAATATACAGAGGGAAATGAACAAAGTGAAGAATATGGCTTCAGTTTTTTAGTATAACTTTTTGAAAAGGAAATAGAAATAATCACTCAATTTCCCAAATGATTTCTGGGTTTTTATTCAGTATCTATTTTCTTGAAGCTTTATTTTTCTTGTCTAGAGCTTACATCACCATAAGGGTTCTTTAATAATGATATGATGAAGTAGGATGATAAAAATACTGTATATTACAGATATAATATTTAGAAAATCAAAATGATATGATTTAGGCTGACATAAGGAATTGTTGTTTAGTCACTAAGCCGTGTCCGACTCTTTGCGACCCCATGGACTGCAGCACGCCAGGCTTCCCTGTCCTTCACTACCTCCCAGAGTTAGCTCAAATTCATCCCATTGAGTCAGTGATGCTGTTTATCTCATTCTCTGCCACTCTCTTCTCGTTTCGGCTTCAATCTTTCGCAGCATCAGGGTCTTTTCCAGTGAGTCTGCTCTTCGCATCAGGTGGCCAGAGTATTAGAGCTTCAGCTTCAACATCAGTGTTTCCAATGAATATTCAGGGTTGACATAAAGAGATTTCAAATCAAAAACATGTGGTTATAAGTCTTCTTTCAAGAAGTTAAAATGCTTTATACTAGTGTTAACATTTCAGAGGACTTTGTTTAATTCTGAAATCATGACGTTTTCCCCACTTCCTGGGCATGCTACACCAGAACTTACGTTTTCAGGGGCAAACTTGCCTCCAATGTCTAGTGAGCACACTCACACATCCATTTTGTACTCCAGTTATGCCAGAACAAGGTTTTTTTTTCTGTATACAGCACCGTGTTGGTGTCTGGGCCATTGTTTTTGCTTTGATTCCCTTTCTTGTCAACCTGATGAAATCATTCTTCAAGGTCTGGTTCAAATGCTCTTCTCACTCTCCCTGCTGACTGTCTAGGCCAGCCTTGATTATTCTTGTTTCTCCACTCACAGGATCCTTGCCATGGTTCCTAGCGTGTTGTCTTATAGATGACTGGTTGCATTTTGTCCTCCATCTCCCCAACAAAGCCATAAATTCCTTGAAAACTTAAGTATATCTAGTATTCCTGCATCTCCAGGTGCCTCCTATAGTAGTAATCGCTCAAGTCATGTTTAAATTAATTCATCCATGTATCTTCAGAGTTTCAATGTTGGATTATGTTGTTTGTGGCCAGGATCAGCTGCCTGTAGTCTCCAGCAAAGTGTACAATGCGGTAGCAGACCTCTGGAAACCATGGCTGACTGAAGAAGCTATTACTACTTTAAAGAAAGGTAAGTGAAAGGTTTACTCAGCCTTGTTTTGTCTCTGTTTTTATTCAGTTAATATTGTTTAGACTTAGATATTTAGTGTTTGCTTGGGTGTGCCAGTTCTGAGGAGTCTCTGTGCCCAGTTTTCCTAGAGGCCTGAGCATGTTTGAAAGCCAAGGAGCAGCATGGATGGCGAGTGGGCTGAGGTCCCAGTGGCTCACTCTGAAAGTGCCATGACGGCGGTGTTCTCTCACCACTGGTTCACAGGTGTGAGTGGGGTTATGCGTTTAAGCCCCATCTCACCTGAGAATCTAGCAGCTTTGATTTATCTGCTATTGCTTCTTCAGTGTTCTCTGGCAAGATCCACGTGTGTTCTCATTCTTTAGATTTTAGATTTCACAGTATCTCTTACCGTAAGTCCCCAAACATACAAAAGTAGACGTTGATTTCTTAACTGTTCGTTGATAAAAATCAGTACCTCATTGCCTAGTTATCTTTTCATAAGAATGTTAAACACAACTGTTGTGACCTCAGTTTGTGGAAGTAGCAGCACTGGACTTGACACAGAGTAGGTTTTCAGTAAGTGTTTGTTAAATCTGATTCTTATCCAATGATAAGCCTATTTAAGTACAAACAAAGCAATGAGAAATAAGTATAACCTTCCAAAATGGATTGTAAACCTTAATTAAGATTTTTGCTTTCACAGTGTCTACGTATCTGTATATTATTTTATTAATAGAATGTGTTCAAAATTTGTTTTTATAGGTGGCTTTTATACACAGAAAGTTTCAAATAATCCAAAACTTCGGATCATCAGTCTCAACACAAACTTATACTATGGCCTAAATTCCATGACCCTAAATGAAACTGATCCAGCAAATCAATTTGAATGGCTAGAAAATACACTGAACATCTCTCAGCAAAATAAAGAGAAGGTAGATGCCATAGACCAACATCACTGGGGGTGAACAGAGGGTTACACTTGTGAATTTATTAGACTTGCAAGGGGTCAGGTATTAATAAAAGTATTAAAACTTAAAGATGTTCTTGCATGAAACAGTTTATGATTTGCTCTGTTGTTGATGCTAGTTTTGTTTTATTTTGCTCTAAGGCTTGATAGATATTAAAAATTATTTTTGAGCAAGGTCACAGTTCAGTTCAGCTCAGTCACTCAGTCGTGTCCAACTCTTTGTGACCCCACGGACTGCAGCATGGTCACAGTTACCTAATATCATAATGTCCAGGGGATCTTCCCAACTCAGGGATCAAACCCACGTCTCTCATGTCTCCTACATTGGCAGGTGGGTTCTTTACCACTAGCGCCACCTGGGAAGACTATTATATCATAAACCATGCAGTTTAAATAGACAAGTATAAATGTAAGACTATTAATAGTTTCATAATTTCTCCTTTTGATAAATGAGTAGGAGAGATGGTATATTTGTTTTCTAAAATTTAATTAATGTACTTTCAGTCTTGGTATCTAAATGTCTCTTTGTTATGATAAATGTGCAGAAAGAGTCCCATCAGTCCTGCTTGTGTTTCTCTCTCCAGGTGTACATCATAGCTCATGTTCCAGTGGGGTATCTGCCTTCTACAAGCTACATCACAGCCATCAGAAAATACCATAATGAGAAACTGATAGACATTTTTAGAAAATACAGTGACATCATTGCAGGACAATTTTATGGACATACTCACAGAGATAGTATTATGGTTCTTTCAGATAAAAAAGGTAATAGAATGTTATATTTGTATGTATTTTGCTCTGCAAAATAGTGAATATTAACTTTTACTGATCCAGTAAATTTAAAGTTTACTAAATCTACTTGCCAGCACTAGCTTTTTCTCACTTACCTTTAGTGAATATATATATAGTCCTACAGTATGTAGGGCTATATCTAGTCCAACTGCTGGACTTCTTATTAACTTCCCAAAGCCATCACCATTTGATCGCTGTTGACCCAAAAGTCTCTGAAACCTTCAGCTCACTCAAATATTCTTTTAGATCTGAAAGTTTAGAGAAGCACTGCTTTTGTTATACCTGTGAGACTCAAGTTTTTCTTTCTTTTTTTTTAAAATTCATTTATTTTTAATTGGAGGCTAATTACAGTATTGTGGTGGTTTTTGCCATACTTTAAAAAAAAATTTATTTTGACCGCGCTGAGTCTTTGTTGCCGCCTGTGGGCTTTCTCTCGTTGTGGATGGTGGGGGCCACTCTCTAGCGGTGTGCATGCTTCTCGTTGCTGTGGCTTCTCTTGTTGGGGAGGACAGGCCCTGGGGTGTGCGGGCTTCAGCAGTTGTGGCACACAGTTAATGTGGGATCTTCCTGCACCAGAGATCGAACCTGTGTCCCTTGTGTTTGCAGGTGGGTGGATTCTTAACCGCTGGGCCACCAGGGAAGTCCTCAAGTTTCTTTTGCTATGATTAGTTTTCCTTAAAATTTAAAGAGCAAAGCACAGTTTACTGTGGTTTAAAGTAAAATACATTAAGCTCTTAACTTTTAAGTGGTTACCAACATGGTCATCTACTCAGCATTAAAAAAAAAAAAACCAGAAGGAGCAGTTGCATTAAATAAAACAATGATTATTTAGTCTTAAAGTTAATTTCTGTATGAGGGTGGAAAACTGAGAGTTAACAAAATAAAAGTTTTGATTTTTTAGTAGTCAGCCAGGATAAAAATCAATATATATATATATATATATATATATATATATTTCAGTAATTGGAGAACATTTTAAAAATGTTTTGCCTTTTTCATCTAGGATGACTGGGCTTGGTAAAAATGACCATTTTTCAGCCTTTGATAGCTTTTATACTCAGAAAGAGATTTAGTTCTATAATAGATATAAAACATGGTGACACTTTAATCAAATTCTTATTACATAATTATTGGAATATTGTCATAGGTAGAGTACAAAAAACTAGCTTTGTATTTTTCATGTGTGTGTACTTGTAATAAGTTGGATATTTTTATTATAAAAAATTTCAAACATATATAAAAGCAGAGAGAACCTCTGTATACTATCACTTATATTCAAATATCTATCATGATTTGTTTTATCAATAATTTTTTTGAGGTATTTGAAAGTAAATGTCAAACATTAAATGTATTTCAACACTACATGCTTCACACATTGCTAAAATATTTGGATAACAACATAATCATAATTCCATTAACTTAACTAACAGAACCAACATTAATTCTTTCAATATCTTCATAATAAAACTTTCCCTATTTTCTTTTTTTAAAACTTTCCCTATTTTCTTTTTTTAAAACTTTCCCTATTTTCTTAAAAGTGTCTCTTTACTGTTGTTTCAAATCAGGATCCATCAAGCATCATGCATTATTTGACTGTTACAACTGTTAACTTCTTAATCTGAAACTTTTTGTATTTTTAACATTATTAAGCTCAACTGTTAAAAATACATATATTTATGTACATATGTTTTGTCCAGGAAATCCAGTAAATTCTTTGTTCGTGGCTCCTGCTGTAACTCCAGTGAGAAGTATTTTAGAGAAACTGACCAACAACCCTGGTGTCAGACTATTTCAGTATGATCCTCGTGATTACAAATTAATGGTAAGTTGGTTTAACTTTTAGAATTGACTTCATATTTTTGCATGTCTGTGTAGTTTTCATCACAGCTACTATAAGTTGTACTTTATGTTGAAATCTCAAGATGTCTTCTTTTTTGTTTTGAATGTCAGCAAACTTTTATATCAATTCAGCTTCAAAAGGGTAGGCATTTAGTTGATGAATACTGTCCCTTTCAACAAATATGTAATTTGAAAAGAATTTCTCAGTTAAAGTCTCTACTGATGTAACTGTATTTTTCTCCTAGGTAAATTTAGTCAGCAATAGTTCTATTATTCCCTGGAGCATGTTTTTACAAAAAACAATAGTGCAAGAGAAATCTGGTTTTAATCCATAAGCATTAAATTAAGAAAGATAATACAACAATTGACTGATAAGAATAGTCCAAAAGAAATTTTTTACAACTATTAGTTGCCTGTTTTTAGATCTGAAATTCATGTGTACGTGTGTATATTGACATAGAAAGATGTACTTGCTATAATACTATGTCATTTTTTAAAGTGCAAAATAGTTTGATTTCATTTTATGAAGAAATGAAAAAGATAGTAAAAAGAAATTAAATACCTATATTTCTTTTGTACATACAGTCTGGAACAGCACACATACCCTGGGGTGCTGGTAAACGTTTAGTAGCTGGCTCACTGGGGTGCGGAAGGTGCTTTATTTTGTAGTGTTTGCCAATTTCCGTGGCATAAATACTCCAAAAATGGCCAATTGCAAGCTGCCATAATGATATAAACTAACTTGCAAGTTTCCTGAAAATTTGACAGTCAGCGTTTGTGGGCTTGTACAAGCCACCTGCTACATATAACTGATTATAGACAGTTGTTAGCAGGGGTTACTTCTGAGGTGTATGAACTGAAGGCTTTTTATTCTGTATATCTCTCTGTATAGTTGGATTATTTTCTATTATGTTCTTTCATTATATTTTACATGAACAAAACAATATAAAGTTTTCTATCGGGACTCTTTTTCCTTTAAAAGCGATTCTCAGTTTTTAAAATGACTACACTTTAAAATTAATAAGGTCACATAAATCCTAATAAGAACTCTACTTGCTATGCGGTATGTTATATGCCAAAATATGAACCAGACTTCATTACTCTTTTTAACTATTTTTTAACTATAGGATATGCTGCAGTATTACTTGAACCTGACAGATGCTAATCTAAAGGGAGAATCCAATTGGAAGGTGGAGTATAACCTGACCCAGGCCTATGACATTGAAGATTTGCAGCCAAAAAGTTTGTATAAGTTAGCTAAACAATTTGCAAAACAAGAGAGTAAACAGTTCATAAAATACTACAAATACTTCTTTGTGAGTTACGATAGCAGTGTAATTTGTCAGGGAAAATGTAAGATCTTTCAGATTTGTGCAATTATGAATCTTGATGTTATTTCTTATACAGATTGCTTGAAACAATATCATATGAAGCGCAGTCTGTAATATTTCAGTTTTCCCTTTGATAATGAAATGATGCTCTGCTTCTGAGATCAGTTTGTGGAAATTGTTATGCAAATCTTTGTGAGTTACTGAGTGGGCAGGAATAATTCCTGTCTTTGCTTTTTTATGATGCAAAAATGTAACAATTTTTATTATATCGAATGTATTTAAATTGCCCATTACTAGAATGATGTTTGAATGTAAGTACCCTATCTTCCAGGACTTCCTAGGTGGCTCAGTGGTAAAGAACCTGCCTGCCAATGCCAATGCAGGAGACTCAGGAGATGCAGGTTCAATCCCTGGGTCAGGAAGTTCTCCTGGAGTAGGAAATGGCAACCTGCTCCAGTATTCTTGCTTGAAAATTCCATGGACAGAGGAACTTGGTGGGCTACAGTCCATAGGGTCCCAAAGAGTGGGATGCAGCTGAGCACGCACACACCCTATCTTCCAGTTTATATGATTGTACCTAATTTATACTCTTGTTGAAATTGTCATTTATACAATAAAACAAATTATTTTTCCTTAAGTAGAATGAATTGTTTTTAATATGGTAATTTTCAGTTTTTAATTCACTCTCTTGGAAACTTCATGTATAAACTCAAGTTCAAACTGTTTTAAGTATCATGGGGCTAAGCCTGTTTTTGCGCTGTCTGTACTCTTGGGAAAACACCAAGGTCACACTAGAGCTGTCTCTGATTCTATGAGACGTCACAGGACAGGACTTTTACCTGTCTTCACTCTGTGAGTGAAGGAGAGCCCTTTTTAGTACTGCTAAGTTTTAAGGAAGAGCATGTTGCAGGACAATGGTTAATGAAATATTTTATCAAACTTTAAAATTTCAGAGATATTGATAATATAGATTGCTTAGAGATATATATAATAGATCCCCCCAAAAGAGGTACATTGGTAAATCAAATACAAGACAGTTGGAGGTTAATGAATAAGTTGATTGGGGAGAGATATAAAAGGGGGCTTAAATGCATTGGGAAAGTTTTATTTCCTAATTCAATCAGTGGCTATGTTGTTGTTAGCTCTGTTTTTTCCTTCAGTTCAGTTCAGTCGTTCAGTCATGTCAGACTCTTTGCAACCCCATGGACTGCGGCACTCCAGGCCTTCCTGTCCATCATCAACTCGCAGAGTTTACTCAGACTCATATCCATTGAGTCAGTGATGTCATCCAACCATCTCATCCTCTGTCATCCCCTTCTCCTCCGGCCTTCAATACTTTCCAGCATCAGGGTCTTTTCCAATGAGTCAGCTCTTCGAAACAGGTGGCCAAAGTATTGGAGTTTCAGCTTCAACATCAACCCTTCCAATGAATATTCAGGACTGATTTCCTTTAGGATGGACTGGTTTGATCTCCTCGTAGTCCAAGGGACTCTCAAGAGTCTTCTCCAACACCACAGTTCAAAAGCATCAATTCTTCAGCCCTCAGTTTTCTTTATTGTACAACTCTCACATCCATACATGACTACTGGAAAAACCATAGTCTTGACTAGACGGACCTTTGTTGGCAAAGTCATGTCTCTGCTTTTTAATATGCAGTCTAGGTTGGTCATAACTTTTCTTCCAAGGAGTAAGCGTCTTTTAATTTCATGGCTGCAGTCACCATCTGCAGTGATTTGGGAGCCCCCCAAAATAAAGTCTGCCACTGTTTCCACTGTTTCCCCATCTATTTGCCATGAAGTGACGGAACCAGATGATCTTAGTTTTCTGAATGGTGTGCTTTAAGCCAACTTTTTCACTCTCCTCTTTCACTTTCATCAAGAGGCTGTTTAGTTCTTCGATTTCTGCCATAAGGGTGGTGTCATCTGCATATTCGAGGTTATTGATATTTCTCCTGGCAATCTTGATTCCAGCTTGTGCTTTACATAGCCCAGCATTTGTCATGATCTACTCTGCATATAAGTTAAATAAGCAGGGTGACAATATACAGCCTTGATGTACTCCTTTTCCTATTTGGAACCAGTCTGTTGTTCCATGTCCAGTTCTAACTGTTGCTTCCTGATCTGCATACAGATTTCTCAAGAGGCAGGTCAGGTGGTCTGGTATTCCCATCTCTTGAAGTATTTTCTACAGTCTCTTGTGACCCACACAGTCAAAGACTTTGGCATAGTCAATAAGGCAGAAATAGATGTTTTTCTGGAACTCTCTTCCTTTTTTGATGATCCAACAGATGTTGGCAATTTGATCTCTGCTTCCTCTGCCTTTTCTAAATACAACTTGAACATTTGGAAGTTCATAGTTCACATATTGCTGAAGCCTGGCTTGGAGAATTTTGAGCATTACTTTACTAGCGTGTGAGATGAGTGCAATTGTGCAGTAGTTTAAGCATTCTTTGGGATTGGAATGAAAACTGACCTTTTCCAGTCCTGTGGTCACTGCTGAGTTTTCCAAATTTGTTGGCATATTGAGTGCAGCACTTTCACAGCATCATCTTTTAGCATTTGAAATAGCTCAACTGGAATTCCATCACCTCCACTAGCTTTGTTCTTAGTGATGCTTCCTAAGGACCACTTGACTTCTCATTCCAGGATGTCTGGCTCTAGGTTGGTGATCACACCAACGTGCTTATCTGGGTTGTGAAGATATTTTTTGTATAGTTCTTCTGTGTATTCTTGCCACCTCTTCTTAATATCTTCTGCTTCTGTTAGGTAGGTCCATACCATTTCTTTCCTTTATTGTGCCCATCTTTGTATGAAATGTTTCCTTGGTATCTCTAATTTTCTTGAAGAGATCTCTAGTCTTTCCCATTCTATTGTTTTCCTCCATTTCTTTGCATTGATCACTGAAGAAGGCTTTCTTATCTCTCCTTGCTATTCTTTGGAACTCTGCATCCAAATGGGTATATCTTTCCTTTTCTCCTTTGCTTTTCGCATCTATTCTTTTCACAGCTATTTGTAAGGCTTCCTCAGACAGCCATTTTGCTTTTTTGCATTTCTTTTTCTTGGGGATAGTCTTGATCACTGTCTCCTGTACAGTGTCACAAACCTCCACCCATAGTTCTTCAGGAACTCTCTATCAGATCTAATCTCTTGAATCTATTTGTCACTTCCACTGTATAATCATAAGGGATTTGATTTAGGTCATACCTGAATGGTCTAGTGGTTTTCCTTACTTTCTTTAAGTCTGAATTTGGCAGTAAGAAGTTCATTATCTGAGCCACAGTCAGCTCCCGGTCTTGTTTTTGCTGACTTTATAGAGCTTCTCCGTCTTTGGCTGCAAAGAATATAATCAATCTGATTTTGGTATTAACCATCTGGTGGTGTCCATGTGTAGAGTCTTCTCTTGTGTTGTTGGAAGTGATGTTTGCTATGACCAGTGCGTTCTCTTGACAAAACTCTATTAGCCTTTGCCCTGCTTCATTCCGTACTCCAAGGCCAAATTTGCCTGTTACTCCAGGTGTTTCTTGACTTCCTACTTTTGCATTCCAGTCCCCTATAATGAAAAGGACGTCTCTTTTGTGTGTTAGTTCTAGAAGGTCTTGTAGGTCTTCATAGAACCGTTCAACTTCAGCTTCTTCAGCATCACTGGTTGGGGCATAGACTTGGATTATTGTGATATTGAATGGTTTGCCTTGGAAAACGAACAGAGATCATTCTGTCGTTTTTGAGATTGCATCCAAGTACTGCATTTCAGACTCTTTTGTTTACTGTGATGGCTACATCCATTTCTTCTAAGGGATTCCTGCCCACAGTAGTAGGTATAATGGTCATCTGAGTTACATTCACCCATTCCAGACCATTTTATTTCACTGATTCCTATAATGTTGACATTCACTCTTGTCATCTCCTGTTTGACCATTTCCAATTTGCCTTGATTCGTGGACCTAACATTCCAGGTTCCAATGCAATATTGCTCTTTACAGCATCGGACCTTTCTTCCATCACCAGTCACATCCACAACTGGGTTGTTTTTGCTTTGGCTCCATCTCTTCAATCTCTCTGGAGTTATTTCTCCACTGATCTCCAGTAGCATAATGGGCACCTACTGACCTGGGGGTTCATCTTTCAGTGTCCTATCGTTTTGCCTTTTCATACTGTTCATGGGGTTCTCAAGGCAAGAATACTGAAATGGTTTGCCATTCCCTTCTTCAGTGGACCATATTTTGTCAGAACTCTCCTCCATGACCCATCTGTCTTGGGTGGCCCTACACGGCTTGGCTCATAGTTTCATTTTTTTCTTCATGTATTTTTAAATATATTAAATAGTATAGCTGGAGATCCAGCCTTTAAAGTTGATTGTTTTGGCTCATCCATGGAGAATGGTTCATAATGAAAGCATAGAGACACCAGGAGGGTTTGCAGTAGTCTAGTAGGGAAGGGATTGTGGTGGGCTCAGGTGGTGGCAGTGAAGAGAGGTAGCCGTTTTGTGATATATTTTGTTAAGCAGAAGCAGCAAGACTTGTTGATGGCAAGAATATAGGAGAAAAAGTACAGAGAGAAATAAAGGATGACTCCTGGATTTATGGCTGTGTTATGAGGGAGTTAGGATTACTAGGAGAGGAGAGGGCTTGCGGGGAGTGTGTGGGACACAGAGCAACAGATTAAGAGTACTATCGTGTATTACCATTGGTACGAGCTACCCAAGAACTACTCTAGTTCTTTAATCATCTTGCTATTCTCATCATCACTAAATAGAGAACTTTAGGATTTCTTTTTAAAATTAATCAGTACCCTAAGTAAGCAGCCAAACCAACTCTGATTGTTTTTACAGTATTTAAAATTTATCAGGAATAAACGAGACCCACTTATAGGAATGTATTATCTGCCTACCTACCCACTGGTACTGCCTCAGTCATTCTAGACAAATGTTGAGGACACTTAAAGAAAGGAAAAATAGTGTTAGTTCAATTATTGATGCATTGTATATATATTTTTGATAGAGAATGTATTTCTGCAAGCTACAGCCTCCCCCACTTGGGTTGCTTCTCCTAGGAGCAATTACGTGTGTAAATATAATGTAGGCAACCTTTCCATGAACATTGAAAGAAATGATAAGGGTCATATTTATTTTATAATCAGCTTTTCAAGACATACCTAAAGTTCCTGTTTTACAAAATTCTCCTCAATAAAATGTAGTGTGATTCATCATACTTAACTTTTAATGAAACAAATTTCTTTCTATAATCTGTTCTTTAATTTTAAACAAATCACTCTAAAACTCCTCTGTTTTATTGTAAAAATTCGAACTTCAAATGCCTTTTGCATTTTGTACTGTACATAGGACATTCCGTCTTGAAAGCTCTTGTCCTCAAACTGGTGGTTTATGAAGTGGGCTGTGAGTCTCCTGACCAATGACTTGGAGACTTGGAGGTCTGTTCTTCCTACAGGACTAGGAACCAAGTGGTCCCATTGGTTTCTGTAGCTTCGGGGAAGACTCCTACCTCCCATCACTACCCCATATTCTAATCAAAATAGAGCGTCAGTTTTTAAACACACATGTAATTATCCATGTCCATAAATTACTTGTATTCAAAATATATAAATAACTAAAAACTCAACAATAAGAAAAACAACTAAATTTTTTAAAATGTCAAAAAATTCAAATGTTTCACCAATGAAGAAATACAAATGGCAAACAAACATGTAAGAAGATACTCTACATTCGTCATTAAAAACATGTAAATTTAAAAGTAAAAAAACCTTTGCTTCTATACACCTATTGGAATTGGTTTTTAAAAAGTTGGCAATATCCAGAACTTGTGAAGACACAGAACTGAAACTCTTGTATACTGTTATACACTGTTCCCCACTTTTAAACTGGTACACTTCATTAGATTAATTTTTATTTTTTATTAACTTCTGATATAGCATATATTTCAATTTCTTAATTTATTATAAGGTTAGGATATATTTATTTTTCATTTTTAATTGTTTTCTTTCTAGTTTTACAAGTGATACATGTTCATTTTAGACAACTAGAAATACATAAAAGGATAAAGTAAAAAATAACAATCACCCATAATCCCCACCCTTCAGAGGCAATGACCATGAGCATTTGATGCATTTACTCTCAGTGTCTACATATAATACATTTTTAATAATTCAAGTATAATTGACCTATAACACTATGTTAGTTTCTGTTGCACAACATAGTGATTGGATATTTCTTTACACTATAGAATCATCATGATGAAAAGTCTAGTTACCGTGTTTCACCATACACAGGTATTATAATATAATTGATTAAATTCTTCATATTGTACATTTCATCTCCATGACTCATTTATTTTATAATTGGAAGTTCATACCTCTTAATCTCTCTTTACCTGTTTCATTTATACCCCACCCATTTCCCCTCTGGCAACCACCTATTTGTTCTCAGCATCTGTAACTCTGTTTCTGTTGAATTATGTTAGTTCGTTTGTTTTGTTTTCTAGATTCCACACATAACTGCAGTCATACAGTATTTGTCTTTCTCTGACTTATTTCACTTAGCACAATGCCCTCTAGGTCCTTCCATGCAATTACCCATTTCTTTATCATTGCTCACATTGTTCCTCTTTGAAACCTAAGGACCCCCATATCTTTATCTCTCTAATATTATTATTTTTAAAGACCTGGCGTAAAAATTCCCTTTGTTGTCCAAACTTATCTAACCTCTCCAGACAGAATTACTCTTTTCTCCTCGGGGACACCATCATACTTTGTTTAAAACTATCAATGCCATTACTACACCTTCCTTTCTCTGGTTTTCTCTCTTCCTTAGTCCTGAGAGGACAGGGCTCTGCTTTACTCAACTTTGTATCCTCCTTACTTAACACAATGCTTGACCAATAGGTAAGTAATCTTTATAATGAGCAATAGCAAATGAATTGGACTTCCCTGGTAGCTCAGACTGTAAAGAATCTGTCTGCAATGCAGAAGACCTGGGTGTGATCCCTGGTTGGGAAGATCCCTGGAGAAGGGAGTGGCAACCCACTCCAGTATTCTTGCCTGGAGAATCCCAGGGACAGAGGAGCCTGGTGGGCTTGAAAAGAGTCAGACATGCCTAAGCACACACGCATGCATCAAATGGATTACATTATATCTACATTAGAAGATCTTTTTCTCAAATTCTTGCTGATGCCCAAGTTCCTTAATGAATAGATAAAACCATTTATTGTTATCATTAATCAGCAGAGATTAAATGTCGAAAATGGAAATGCTGTTTAGGCAATCCATTGATGGGAACTTACTTATACCAGTGGGTAATGAATTGGTTAGTCAGCCATCCTACCTGTCTGAGAGCATCCTCACTCCAGCTAAGACAGAGAGGATGGATTCTGGCATTGGCACTGGTGGGTTGGGGAAGAAACCTGAGAAGGGAAGTGGGGATTTTCAGATATAAGAAAAGAAGTGTAACCTGTCCTCTGACATGGTGGTAGGGAGAAGGGCTTAGTGAATAGAAGCTCATTGGAAAGTGCTACAATAAGTTGATGAGGGCAGGGATTCTAGTTTGAGGTATTTGTGATCTGGTCTCAGCTCCTCCATTCATTTTGAGTGTATTAATAGTTCAGGGCACTCAATCTCTCTGTAATACAATTTGTCTCATTTATTGAGAGTTATAACATCACCTGTTTTATAAAAGTGTTGTAGGAATTAAGTGAAAGTGACAAGCGTGCAGCTCAGTTCCTGGATGTTGTAAACATTGTATAAAATTATAAATAATGTGATTTTTGACATTATTAAATGATGAAAAGGAACAGAGGAGATTTGACAAGACCTTGGAAGTACAGAAGATGGAAGATAAAGTTAAAACAGAATCTCATATTTTTCAGTGTTGCTCTGTGGAACATGCAGTCGAATACAAATAAATATTGTATTTATTTGTATAATACAAATATACATGCAAATAAAACTGGCCCCTGAGTTGTGTACAGCACAATTCTTTCCACATGTATGGGGTTCCTGTAATGTTACAGGCACTGTTCTGCATTCTAGGTATACAGCAATAAGCGAAAGAGATGGGGATTCCTTCCTTATGGCTAATTAGTGTGATGTGTGTGTGTGTTTGCACGCAGCTTACTGGGAACACTGATTGCCTTCGAACCACATTGCATGTAACTCAAACTGATTTAACAATTAAATGTTTTAAATAGTACTACCTGAAGGTGGACGTCATTACAATGGACGTCATTCCCAGACACTAATTAGTAGGGACTGTGACTGCCATTCACAAAAAGGAGTGTCAGAAATACTAACAGCTGTATTACAAAGATGTCCACTTAAGTCTTCAGTATTTGGAAAGAATGATGAAAAGTTGCTAAAATGATTGCTTTGTCTAAAACCATGTGATTGCACAAACATGGAAATGTCTGTCACAACATAGAAGAAAAACCTCTTCCGATCAGTCTGTCAGGCAGATTATGGTATTTTGCTGATTAATATCGAAATTCCTGCCGGATACTACTTACAAAACCCCTATTATGTGTGTGTCTTGAAAGCATTTATTCTCAGATCACCCAGACAGTCGTGGAACTCTGCTTGGAACAAGGACTGGAGTTACAAGGAACATTGTACTGTAGTCTTCATTTGTCTTCTTTCCTGTTAAGCCTGTAAATTACTGCCAGCTGGTGTCAAAACACTGAAGCAGTAGCCTGAGGCAGTTTCTATTCACCTGAAAATTCATTAATCACTAGTTCCCTTAAAATCTAGCTGGAATCTTTAGCTGAAACATATGTAGTTTCTTTTAATCATTTATTTGTTTGGCAAGGGTTGGTAGCATTGATTGTAGATGTATAAGGATATTAGTATCCTTTGGAAATGAAAGAAGTCATTTAAAAATTTTAAATATCACCTATTCATTATTATATTTTAATGGATATGATTGCTATAGAAGAAAGAACCAAAATCTTTCATTTGGAATCTTTATGCTTTAGAATCAAAACAAGATCTTTTCAATAAGAGTACATTTACGAGGCTATTCACCTACATTTGAGAACAATAGGCCACAGAATATCAAACTGGGGGCTGCTTTGTTTAGAAGCCATAATGTGTTTATTTAAGTTACTCATATGTTCGATAATTATTTTAGGAAAAAGGAGTAATAGATTCACACATTTATTCATCAAACATTTTCTTAATGCCTATTATGTTCAGGGTTTGTGCTGGATACTAGATGACAAAGGTAACTGAAGCCTGAAACAAAAAAGAAAATGTATACTTAAGTGGATAATTAAAAATTATTATATTCACCACAAAAAGAAATGATACTTAGGTGACATGATGGAGGTGTTAGCTAATGCTAAGTTGGTAACAGTATTGCAATATGCAATCAATCAATGTGTTGCACGCTTTGAACTTACATGATGTTATATGTCAATTATATCTCAATAAAGCTGGGGGAGAAAAGATCTATCAGGATAAGAGGTTGTAAGTCCAGAAATTATATTCTTCCTTTAAATTCATGCTTCCCTGGTGGTGCAGTGGTAAAGAACTCACCTGCCAGTGAAGGAGATGCAAGAGACGTGGATTCCATCCCTGGGTCAGGAAGATCCCCTGGAGGAGGGTGTGGCAACCCACTCCAGTATTCTCGCCTGGAGAATCCCATGGACAGAGGAGCCTGACGGGCTGCCTTCCATGTGGCCGCAAGCAGTCTGATGTGACTGAGCACGCATCCGTACTGTGGGCTCTGCTTTTTTTTTTCTTCTTTTCAAATTCTTATCAGAAACTCTTAGAAGGAACATAAGTTGTTTTCTGAGACACTTTTCTGAACCAAAGATATTTTTCTGTCAATCAGTGCTGCAATTTTTAAGTAGATTTGAGCCAAGGGTGGAGCAGAAGCACTTAAGAAGATTTACATTAACTTGATAATAAAAACTTCCTCCTCCCTCTGAAAAAACTATTGTAGTAGATAAATCTTCCTGATCCACTCTCTTATTTTGCCTTATCCTGTGTAGTTATAAGTTCTTGAGCTTTTGCATTTGATTGAGGATTTTAACAAATTTTCAAAACTTATTTTTTGGTTCTTGAGATGAGCTAATTTAGAAATACTGTCCCGCTCTTAGTTTAAAGGCTCAGGACTTCCCTGGTGGTCCAGTAGCTAAGATTCTGCACTCCCAAAGCAGGGGGCCCAGGTCTGACCCCTGGCCAGAGAACTATACCCCATATGCCTCAGCTAAGACCCATTGCACCCAAATAATTAAATAAATGACTATTAAATTAAAGGCTCATTGTTGTGCTTCCTTTTGCTCCATTAGTTTTGTGTAATACCCTTTGTGGACTTTTTCTGTCATGCATTTTCAAATGAGGTACACATAGTTTTGGATTCTACTGAGAGAGAAGAGAGTTTTCTCATTTGTGAAATAGAGATAATAATAGTATTTCACATAGGCAATTCTTATGAATGAATTTTTGTAAAAAATGTAAAACGATGTTTGACACATAGTAAGGGCTAGAAAATGTAGTTAAATAAGGAAAAATATATTTATAAAGTATATAAATATTTTATACCTTATATAAATTTTACATTTATATGAATATACTGATAAAATAAATTTTTTAAAACTAAATTTATATTTTATCTTAAATTACATAGTTTATCTTATTTAACTACATTGATTGACCCCCCATCCATTGTTTTCTTGAGTGCTGTGTATTGACAAATCAACTTAGTCTCAGATTCTGTTTTGGCAAATAACGGTAGCCATCCCCAAATTCTTACCTGTCAGGTAATAATGAGAGCAAGTTTCAGCCAGTTATACCACACATACAGACATTTATTAACTAAGTATTTAATAGTAAAATAATGTATAAAACAATACAATAAAAAAATCAAACAACAGACATTTTACAATTTTCATTTTATAATCTCTAGAAGATCTAGTTCCCCATTTCTTGGGGTTCTTTGAATGGTACCTTGGATAAAAGATTTGGTAGAGTCAAACCCCAAAATTCCAGAGATACAATGTTTCAGTCTTGTAGTCTCCTCAGATGCCCAAACTCAGGGCAGTTAAGGCATTAGCCTCTGGTGCATATTTTGAAGAGGTGCCAAAACACTTGATAATCAAGAGAAATAATATTTTAAAAAATCAGAAAGAATGCAAAATTACTTAACATGAATAAAATGTCAAATTTTAAAATAAAAACAGTCATTGTTTTATATTTCTGCATCTGTGCAACAAGAAGTCATTTCCAAGCAGTCAATGGTTACCAAATTTTCACAACAGTTTGTGAAGATTAACAATGGCATGTGACCTCACTGGGAAACATGTTTATTTATGGTCATGTTTTTAATTGTAGAGATTTTATGAACTTTTATGTTTCAAAATATGAAAGAATGTTTTGGTAAGAGTATATAAGGATGAACCTTTTTCTTTGCTGAGCTTATGCTTTAATATAGCTCCATGGGGCACTGCTTTAAACCCTCAGGACTTCACCTTCTGAGGCAGAAAGGTGAGGATTATCTAAGGTATCATCCTAAGAGGTGATGCTGCTTGCCTCCTGGGCTCATCTACCTTGCTTGTGTATGATAGGAGGAGTGTCTATTAAAAAAAACAAACACGTATATGTCTATGTCTGCCTATTTATCTCTCTATCATTATCTGTCTATCCGTACCATTTTAGCTAATCTATATATTTTGCATATCTTTAATTTCACCTTCGAGAGTCCTTTTCCAACATTCATCATGCTAGTCCACAGGCCATTGTTTCCCCCAATAAAAACTCATTTTTGTGCTGGAGAAAGTGTGGAGAAAAGGGTACGCTCCTATACTATTGGTGGGAATGTGATTAGTCACTATGAAGAACAGTATGAAGGGTACTTAAAAAACTAAAAACAGAGTTACCACATGATACTGCATGTATCCTGGCTGTATGTCTGGAAAAGATGAAATTCTAATTTGAAAAAACAGATGCACCCCAATGAATATAGCAGTACTATGTAGAACAGCCAAGACTTGGAAGCAACATAAATATTCAGGGAAGCCCCTTCCCTCCTTATTTCTTGCCTATTAATTTTTGGGGATCTTAGTCTAATTTTTTTTTTAATAGAACAATACTCATTGACTGATTAAGGATGAGGGAAACCAATTCTCAAATTTCTGTGCTCTGGCTGGAGAGAAGTATATGTCTAGATTTCCAGTTGGTAGATGTCTTCTTCTGAGCAAGTGGCAGATGTGGGATAAGGGCAAAGGTTTCTCTATTTCTTTCAAACCAGAAGATTTGCATTGGTTAAGTATATATTATGCAGAGATCAGTAATTATTCTTCCCATCAAGTTATCAGTTCAAGTTTTTTCTGGATTCTGACAACAGGGTGACTCTTAGTCCTGGTTAATTACTTTATTCTTTCATGAAATATTTATGGAATTCCTCCTACATGCTAGGTGCTATTTAGGCACTGGGGATATAGGGTGAAATATCCCTGCCTCTATGGAACTTAAATTATTGCTGTGCTTTTTGATTTTATTCTGTGAATTCATGGAGTCACAGTATGAAGAGCTGCTAGAGCAATGTCCTTTGACACTGAAGTTCATCTGAAGACATGTAAGGCATATATAGTGAACTTTCACTTTTAAAGTCATTATCAGTTCAATCCAGTTAAATATCCATAAATCACTCATTAAGGAAATTAAAAATTTTAAATAAAACTACATATCTTTGTGTATATTTTCTACATGAACTTTCAAAATAATAATTCCTTTACTTCTTTAATATTTCAAAAGCATTTTAGATCATCTGCTACATTACTTATAGGCATGTTTGACTCAGAAAGACTAAGTAACCTGATCAAGGGATATGCTCAAAAAAATAAAGGATCTGAAACACAGCCTACGCCTTCTGACTCCAAGCTCAGTGCTCTTTCCATTACACTAGTCAGATTTGCAGTTTCCAGCACTTTCTACATTGATGTATAATTCAGGTTCATAGGGCAACAGATAATAAACTCTTCTACTAAAACAATTTCAATTATGTGCTTCACAATTGAGTTACACAATGGATTATTGCCAAGGTTGTCACTATTTCAAAATGTTGTGTTTATTCAGTAACCTCTTGCTTCTTTTCCTGTTAGAAACTGCTTGTTCTGAGATCTCAGAATTAATATTCTTTTGATGCTACATGCCTCCCTATTAGGAAACAGTCATTTGATTGTTATTGATAGGTTGAAAACAATGAAGACTTCATGATGTTGTCTTGACCTGCTTCATATTAAAGCTTCTGTTTTGTATTTTGGTCTCTTTTTTCTCCTGTCAGACACAATTTAGGAATCATGTAAGAAAGAATTTATCTTTTTTCTTTTACTTCAGAGTAGGTACTCAGACAGGAGAGAACCTGCCTTCAATGTAGGAAACCCGGGTTTGATTCCTGGGTCGGGAAGATCCCCTGGAGAAAGGAATGGCAACCCACTCCAGTATTCTTGCCTGGAGAATTCCATGGACAGAGGAGTCTGGAGGGCTATACAGTCCATGGGAACACAAAGAGTGGGACACAACTTAATGACTAACACATATTACACAGGTAAAATGTAACTTTTTAGGTATAAGAGACTTTTTGTTCAGTCTTGATTTGTATATGGTAAATGTATCATTCAGTTTAGTTCAGTCGCTCAGTCGTGTCCGATTCTTTGCGACCCCATGAATCGCAGCACGCCAGGCCTCCCTGTCCATTACCAACTCTCAGAGTTTACTCAAACTCGTGTCCTTTGAGTCAGTGATGCCATCCAGCCATCTCATCCTCTGTCATCCCCTTCTCCTCCTGCCCCCAATCCCTACCAGCATCAGGGCCTTTTCCTATGAGTCAGCTCTTCACATGAGGTGGCCAAAGTATATGCAGGTCAGGAAGCAACAATCAGAATTGGACATGGAACAACAGACTCTATTCCAAATAGGAAAAGGAGTACGTCAAGGCTATATATTGTCACCCTGCTTATTTAACTTATATGCAGAGTACATCATGAGGAACGCTGGGCTGGAAGAAGCACAAGCTGGACAAGATTGCGGGGAAAAATATCAATAACCTCAGATATGCAGATGACACCACTCTTATGGCAGAAAGTGAATAGGAACTAAAAAGCCTCTTGATGAAGAGGAGAGTGAAAAAATGTATCATTACTTTCAATATGTTACTAGAAAAATTTATCTTTAAATTCTAACCTCTCTCATTATATGTATTTAACGGATCTCAGTTATCCATTTAACATGATCTACTGAACATTCATTGTATACAAGGTACAAAATTAGTTCCTATATACTCAATTACTTCAGTTTATGGAATAGTTTTCAAGTTTCTGAACCAGTTCTGGGTCCTCAGAGTCTCTGATAATGAAAGATATGTTCCTTGGACATGCCTCCATCAGTCCCTTTGTTTACCAGGGAAAAATCCTTTCAAATTGCATTTGAAGCAACACATCAATGTATAGCAGAGTTAATTCGAGAGAAGCTTCCAAGCTAAAGACCTTAGTAAAACAAAGCAAAAGAATGTGAAAAGTATTGAAGCAACAATGATTGTTTTTCCTACAGTCTGTGGCTTGAAAAAAAAAATGGAATACTTAAACCAAGTCATAAAGATTAGGGGAAAAATATTGAGGTTGGTTTTATTTACACACTTCTTTACTCTCTAAAATGTCCTTTTTTTTTTTTTTTTTTTTTGCTTTAGTGTTAAACTATTTAATTGCTTAAGGTAACTTAGAAAATTTTACATAAAAATAGATGGCCATGGGAACTTGCCATGTGACACAGGGCATTTAACCCAGTACTCTGTGACAACGAGAGAGGTGGGATGGGGTGGGAGATGAAAGGAAGGTTCAAAAAGGAGGGGACCCATGTGTGCCTATGGCTGACTCATGCTGAAGGTATGGCAGAAATGAGCACAATATTAGGAAGCAATTATCTTCCAATAAAAAGCTAAGAAACATTTTATATAAAATGTGACTTACCTATATCTTACTGAGGTTTTTTTCTCTCTCTTGCTGTACTCACCATTTACCAGGCTGTTTTGTTGCTATAAAACAAGAAATCTTTGGATTACATACCTCACCATCCCTGGTGCCTTTGTGTAATCTGTATTCACACTGCATGCTTAGCACTGCCTGTAATGAGGCTGCCTGAACCATGGTAACCCTTTGTAATTCAGTAAACAATGGAAAATAGATGGATCATTCTTTCTAGGGGTATGTTGTGGTGTAGTCAGCTTTCATTACAGGCTTTCTTGTAGAGGGAATGGGGATTAGATGCTGTAAACACAAGGTAGAATATATCTGTTCTCTCAAAAGGCCAGCTTGAAGAGCTGTATGAATCATTCTTAATTTCTTACAGACATTTTCAGTTTCTTTTTGAGACTTTAAAAAGAAAGGATATCCCTTCTTAGCATGGTTTCTTTCCATTTTCAACTCTCTGTAAGGGATTCTCATCTCTTTAATTAAATGGTCTTGAAATAAATATTTTTTCTTTTATATATTAACTCAGCATTGAGTAGCCAAAAGCTATATGACTATAAGTTACATTTTCCTGGGAAAAAGGGGATTGATTCTTTCATACTTTCTTTTGAAGCTTAGTGTAAAACAAGAATATAAAGTTTTCTTTTGTGTATATAGTTGTGATTGTGTGTCTGCTTAGTCGCTCAGTCATGTCTAACTTTTTGTGACCTTTTGGACTATAGCCCACCAGGCTCCTCTGCTCATGGGATTTTTCAGGCAAGAATACTGGAATAGGTTGTCATTTTCCTCCTCCAGGGGATCTTCATGGCCCGGGGATCATACCCGCATCCCCTATATCTCCTGCATTGCAGGCAAATTCTTAACCCACTGAGCCAACGTTCAGCTCAGTTCAGTTCAGTCGCTCAGTCGTGTCCGACTCTGAGTGACCCCGTGGACTGCAGCCAATGTTACCTAATGTCAAAATCAATCAAATTTTTATTTGGAAAATTTTTAACATTTTCACTGATTAAAAACTGGCAGATTATAATGCAGGAATTTACCCAACACCACTGTAAGCAGTATTTTCATATTCTCAGTGACCTGGATTATTTTCATCATTTCCTGATACTTCTTGTTGCTTTGAAGTCATTTTCTCTGAAAGAAATGCACTCTTTGACAATAGGGAATTTTTGTCATGTTTGCTTTCTGATGCAGAGTTTTAAGGCAGATTTAATCAGTTCTACTTTTACTCTTTTACAATCAAATTCCCTACAAGCATATTTTCCTGTGATTGTATTTCTCTTTGAAGCATCTTGAATTTCTCAATTCCTTGTGATTGCTTTGACCAATAGAGTTGGTGGAAGAGATAGTAAGCCTAGGTCTCAACAGACTTACATGCTTCTGGTTTCTCTAAGGCTTCCATTATAGTCATGGGAAAGAAGTGGTCTGTCCAGGCAGTTTTTCAATGGAAAGGATGAGAAGCACATTGAGCAGAATAATCCCAGATCATCTGCCTCCATCAGTACCAACATAAAATAAAGTAGACTCCCAATCACAAACACATGAACTAAAAAATGAAATTATTGATTTAATCCCTGAGTTTTGGGGTGCCAGCAGCAACAGCTAACCAAAAAGAAAAAAAAAATTTAAGAATTAAGAATGTATTTCTGTAACGTTGATCAATTGCTTACTACTAATGGAATAAGAATAAAATCAATAAAGCATATTTTAATACCTTGTGCATTGTGGGAACTGGAAATTCTAAAAAATAACATATGAATTTATTCTAGTTCAAGAGAAGTATGATTGAGTGATTAATATTTGGGTAAAATGCAAAAGTATTACACTTAAGTTAAAACGAGATGAAAATGTGAATTCAAGGAATAAAATAGATGAAGTAACTTCTGACTATTCAAGAAGAGATAGATCATGCCTTTTTTTTAAATGAATAATGATGGGGATCAAATCACTCTGGTGATTCGTGTATCAGGGTTCAACCAGAACCATTGAGGGGGAGTCTGTCTATTCATCTGTCTACCTCTTTATATTAATTTCTCTATTTTTACAGAATAAGAGATGTGCCACAATGATTGGATCTAAGCCCAGGCGGCACAGTACTAAAGAATCTGTCTGCCAGTGGAGGAGCCACAGGAGACTTGAATTCCAACCCTGGGATGGGAAGATCCCCTGGAGGAGGAAATTTCAATCCACTCCAGTATTCTTGCCTGGAGAATCCCATGGGCAGAGGAGCCTGGTGGGCTACAGCCCATGGAGTCGCAAAGAGTCAGACACAATTGAACACACACACACACACACACACACACACACATTTGGATCTGATACAATTGTGGAAACTGGCTAAACAGTCCCTGTAAAGTGGCGGCCTTTGCATCTGGCCCTGGATCTTGAAGTCAACAAGGCAGCTTGTTGGGGAGGGGAAATGGATGTAAAGTTGGGAAGAACACACATCCTATCAGCATGAGCTCAAGCAAGAAGAGACTTGAATCCATGTCAGTTCTCACTGCCTCTTGTCTTGACATGGGTGACTCATAGGTGAGGGTGGTACCTTGACCACACACACTTGTCCCAGGAGCTGGAAGAGCCGAAGGGGCCAGTGACACAGTTACAGACAAGGGGAGCCGGCAGGGAAGCAGGGATGTGAGCCTCAAAATGTCTGTGGCTCACTGCTTTTCTCCAAGTTTTTCACAAGACCCTTACCTGTGGCCTCCCTTACCAGAAACAAACAGGGAAGAGAATTCTGGGCAAAATAGTGAGGCCTGGCCCAGTCAACACAATATGGAACTATTGAAAGGTTGTTGCTGAACGATGAGATTCTCCAAGTTTTTCACAAGAACCTTACCTGTGGCCTCCCTTACCAGAAACAAACAGGGAAGAGAATTCTGGGCAAAATAGTGCGGCCTGGCCCAGTCAACACAATATGGAACTATAAAAGGTTGTTGCTGAACGATGAGACGCGGGATTCTTGGCCTCCGGAGGAGATGAATTCAATCCGGGGCCAGAGACGAGGCTGGATCGCTCAGAGCTTTTGTGTAATAAAGTTTTATTAAAGTATAAAGGAGATAGAGAAAACTTCTGACATAGTCATCAGAAGGGGGCAAAAGAGTACCCCCTTTGCTAGTGTTAGCAATGGAGTTATTTACTCTCCAATGAATCCAAAGAATGTCTGGAGGTTGTAAGGACCTCACCAGACCTACTCCCATAATTTACATTTTAAGATAACAGAGTTGGCCAGAAGGTTTAATCCAAAGATTGTCCTCAGGCAGGTTACATCCTTGTAAAGACCAGACCTACTCCCATAATTTATGTTTTAAGATAACAGAATTAGACAGAGGGTTTAATCCAAAGACTGTCCTCAGGCAGGATACATTATTGTTATAGAATCCTAAGGAATGTAGAGGAAAAAAAGTAAAAAAGTTTGTCCTTTCTTCCTCCTTGAATATCCCAGACCTCTCTCTCCTTGGGGACCCCTAGACTTCTTATCAACCTGCCTAGGAAATGACTCTCTCACTATCACACTTTGGATACTTTCCCAAGAGTTTTTAACAGCTCTATTTTAAAATGTCATGTCAGCAATATATCAGAATTTAGATTCTTCGCAATCATTTAAACTTAAGATGAGTAGTTTTCCCTGTGAACTTAAACACGTGTGTGAGAGTGCATAATTGGATAAATTTCTGTAGAAAGTATGTAAGTAAAAATGTCTGACGGTCCCTGAGATAGGGTTTAGTTTACAGGAATTTTTAAGGCGGGAGAAACAAGTTGAGATCTGATGGACTCATTCCCGAAGGTGGGGAGATGGCTGTAGATGCAGCTGCAGCTGGGAGACTTTCTGACCAGCCCCAAAAGTCAGCTCAGTACAGCAGATCTCCCATAGCTTGAGTGACTCTCCAGATACAATAAGAATGTTCCTAACTGGTGCCTGCTTCTCTCTAATCCTCTGAGCCTATCTTCTGCAGAACTCGGGGCTGGACATCCCTACACATAGGCTCTGATCCTGATCAAAGAGAGCTCCAAGCAGTTGCTCTAGACCCAGCCTTGTCCCTCAGCTCCTTGGTGAGGGTTCGGCCCCAGGCAGACAGGTTTCCCAGGAAGGGCTACTGCTGCTGTTGAGTTGCTCAGTCATGTTTGACTCTTTGCAACCCCATGGACGGTAGCCTGCCAGGATCCTTCATTCATGGGATTTCGCAGACAAAAATGCCAGAGTGGGTTGCCATTTCCTGCCCCAGGGAATCTTCCTGGTCCAGGGATTGAACAGGTCTCCTGCTTGGGAGGTGGATTCTTTACCACTGAGCCACCCGCAAAGCCCCCAGGAAGTGACCCCATGCTGTACGTCTGGCTCTAGAATAGACAAATGCTGTGTGGATTCTTAAAGACGTGGCGTGTGCATGCTCAGTCATGTCTAACTCTGCAACCCCATGGACTGGAGCCAGCCAGGCTCCTCTGTCCGTGCAGTTCTCCAGGCAAGAATACTGGGCTGGGTTGCCATGCTCTCCTCCAGGGAATCTTCCCAACCCAGGGATCAAACCCACATCTCTCATGTCTCCTGCATTGGCAGGTGGGTTCTTTACCATAGCGCCACCTGGGAAGCCTTAACTCCACCCCTGGACTATTGCTTTAAAAAATGCTTTATCAATCCTCCTGGGTCGGTAAACAGTAGTTTTCTCTCCCCTTTTGTCTGGCAAAACAATAAAGCTATTCTTTTCTACTTCACCCAAAACTATGTCTCTGAGATGCATTCGCAGAGAGGTCAAGCTTTCAGTACTAAATTTAACTGTTGGGTCAATGATTCCCTATGTGTCTGAGGACCTTCATTACCAAACTCCTCCTGAGAGGGTGTATCAGTTCTCCCTCAGCTCCGTGCTGAGTGGGCTGGACTCAGCTTTGTGATCTGGCTGCACCCCTGATGCCGTCTCTCAGGTTGCTGCCTCACCACTTCCCTCTCTAGTTATCCACAGTGACTCAGATCTGCACCTCACTCCTCAAAACATCAAGCTGCGTGTCTGGTTCCCATCCCTGATCTCTCAGCTGTCCTCCCCTCCTCCACACTCCTCAGGAAGGAGCAAGGTAGCACTTTTCTCAGTCATGTATTTGTCTGCATGTTATTTGTCCTCAGGGATCCTATTAAGCAGGTGCTTTGGTTGTATGAAGGGCTTTCCCGGTGGCTCAGATGGTAAAGAATCTGCCTGCAATGTGGGAGACCTGGGTTGGGAAGATCCCCTGGAAAAGGGAATGGCTATCCAATCTGGTATTGTTGCCTGGAGAATTCCATGGACAGAAGAGCCTGGTGGGCTACAGTCCATGGGGTCTCAAAGAGTTGGACACGACTGAGCATCTAACACTTTTGTTTGTGTGATGGCCTCCAAATGAGAAAGTCATATATATGATGACAAGTGCAGTTATATTTACAAAAGAAGTATGTGAAAGATCCCTATCCAAAACTGAAAGATAGGTTTGACTCCTCTTAAAACTAAGGTAAGTTCTTAAACTCTTGAATTAGATCAGCACAAAGCACGATTTCACCTTTGGTGGAGATGGAGGCAGCAGGAAATAGGACTTGAATCACACAGTGTTTGAATCACACAGTGTTATGGACTAAATGTTTTGTGCCCTCAAAATCCCTATGTTGAAATCCTAATCCCCTGTGTGATGTAATGTGATGGTATTAGGAAGTGGAGACTCCAGAAAGTAATTAAGTCATGAAGGTGGAGCCCTAATGAATACAATTAGCGCCCTTACAAGGTGCGACAGGAGAGTTTCCTACCTCTGTTCTTTGATATGGTGAGGATACAAGGAGAGCATGGCCATCTTCAAACCAGGAAGTGTTCCTACCAGACATTGGATCTACTGCCCCCTTGTTCTGGGACTTCCCAGCTCCAGAACTGAGAGAAATAAATGTTTGTTGTTTAAGCCACACAGTAGGTAGTATCTTTGTGATCTTGGTCCTGACTAAGACTTGCTGTTGTTTTTGAACTGTTCTGTCATGTGCGACTCTGCCACCACACAGACTGCAGCACACCAGGCTTCCCTGTTTATCACTACCTCCTGGTGTTTGCTCAAAGACTTATAGTAAATTCCTTTTGTTCTAATCCCTTTCTTCTCAAGCATTGGTCTCATGTTTTGACTTCTCAGGTAGCCAGAATTACATGCTGGCTAAGCTAATAAACAAGAATTTCATCTGCTTAATGATCTGCTCATATTTATTTTTGCAAGTTAATAAACTGACATTCATTTTTCATTTAGAAAATTAGGTGTCAAAATTCCTTAAAGGTGGCTGACTAGAAAATGGCAAATATGCTTTAACATGAAGGCTGTGTGGCAGAGAGCTTAAGGCCTCTGGATCAGGACTGCTGAGGCTCAAATTTCATCTCTGCTACTTGGTAGCTGTATGACCTTGGCAAATTTGGGGTCCTTGGTTTTCTGATCTACAAAGTAAGATGAGTAATAGGATTTAAATGACAGATTTATGGTATGCATTAAAGGAATTACTTATTAAGTGCTTTGAATAGCATCTGGCAAGAAAAACACTATATAATCGTAAGTTCATAACATTTCATAAATGGGCTTATTGTTGACTAAAACAGATGCACAACTTGAGAGTTTCAAATTAAGTTTTATTTGGGGCAAAATGAGGACTGCAGCCCAGGAGAGAGCAGCTGAGATAGCTCTGAGAGGCTGCACCAAATAGGCGGTTGGGGAAGATATGTAAGATTTCAGTGAAGGAGGAGTTTTATGCAATCAAGGGCTTGCATTTTCTGCTAGTCACGAGGAGCTGATGTGTCCATGAAGGGATTTAGTGATTTCCTAGAAATGAACAGATGCAAGGATTGGGATCATGAAATCAGTTCCTGAAAATATCTATCTAAACACCTGTTCCACCATATTTCTTGGAGTACAGAGTGCCTCACTGCACCCTGGATTTGCTCAGGGGATGTTGAAGCTCAAAAGCTTCAGCAGCACAGGGTTCAGCCTCCGCAGAGGCAGATGGCAAATATCACTGTTGTTCAGCCGCTGGCAAATGTTCTTGGCAAGTGCCAATTTGTAGACAGCATGCATACCTGTGAACTAATCTCTTAGTTTTCTTTTTCATTCCATGTCTAATTCTAAATTTTGTATGTCTCTCATTCAATTTTTTTCACAATCAACTTTTAGTAGGCTCAATATTTGGATTATTTTGCTTGGCTCTATTAGAAGGAAATTGATATTTTCATGTTAAATACCTGGACCTAAACATTTCCCGTACACCGATCTTACCAAATGTCTCTTTGAAAGGAGTCTATCAAAAAGGATGTGACTCAGTACACGGAAGTCTCTTGAGAAGAGGAAAGTGACGATGAAGAGGTAAATACAGCCAAGCAACACATGAAAGCTTGGTGGATGCATGGAGATTTGCATAGGTGGTTCAGGCAGATGGATAGGTAGGTAAGGTAAGTAGATAAAGTAAGTAGATAAATAGATGAGATGAGATCTCATGAGGAGAAGTAGTTCAGATCCCAGGGCCAGAGTCAGTGAGAGTTGGTGCATTTCCTCTAGTTCCACTCATCTCTAATATCACAAAAACTGTGATTGTAAATAACCTGTGCTTAGTCGCTCAGTTGTGTCTGACTCTTTGTGATGCTTTGAACTATAGCTCTCCGGCCTCCCCATCTATGGAATTTTCCAGGCAAGAATACTGGAGTGGGTTGCCATTTCCTTCATCAGGGCATCTTTCCGACCCAGAGATCGAACCCGTGTCTCCCCTGTCTCCTGCACTGCAGGTGGACTCTTTATCCACTGAGCCATTGGGGAATTGTAGAGAATTAACTAACCACATCTGCTCAGGAAAAACAGAATTACCATACTTAAACTATATTTTAGAGGTCCTCTGATGACCTTTGATCAGTGTCAAAATTGTTCAATGGATTTCTTGCAAAACACACTTGAACTCTCAAAAAGACTCTCTTCTCAATGTTTACGTTAGAAGTAAATGACATGCCAAGTGTACACAATTCACAAAATTCTGCTTATGAATAATTAGTGGAGTTCTCTGAAAGCTTTAGATGCAACAAGCATCATCAGTCCTGGGTGTTAATACACGGCACTGCCTTCCCTTCTTATTCTTTTCTCCCCTCTTCTTCTTTGTTTATTCCATATCCTGACACTGTCCCCTCACTGCTGATGTTGAACTTGAAGCTTTTCCAAGTGTGAACTTCAGATGGTATTCCATCAGTCACACTCCCCCTGGAGTCCCCACAATGCCCAATGGAGAGGGATTAATGTTGGAAGCGGCTCACTCCAGCAGCCTGAGGGTCCCTTTTTGTTTCATGCTTTAGGGACGCTTTGTCAGCCTCTGAATGCTGTCTCTTTGGTTGGCTTTGTGGAGACAGCTTGTGCTCAGAGGTGATTTAGTTGTAAGCTGATTGCCGCTCCACGTGTGAAGAGAGCGTGAGCAGTTTGCAGGCAGCCAGTCAGGAAGCCCCCAGCCCATGACATCAGCATCGCATGATGGGGACCTGGGGCAGCCCCAAACAGTCTCTCCTTGTTGCTATTTTTTTTTTTTTTTTTTGGTCTTTAAGGAAAGAGAAGAAAGCCTGGGAAAAGAGCAAAAGATGCCTGCTTTTTCTGGAGAATTACTGAATGCTCTTCACTGTAACACCACCACCACCAAAAATGTGATTGATGTTCTATAACAGCAGCGGGGAGCACAGGGACACAAGACTGAGGGGGAAAAAAAAAGTACAGTTTAGTGAGACTTGGGACCAGCCTGTCAGCTTGATCTGTTTTGGTACTTTATTGAACCCTCCCCCATGCCTCCCTTCCCATTTTCTAGTGGTTATGTTAATGTTAATACACTAGAAATGTATGTGTATGAACACAACCGAGGCAAAGAACATAACATTTCTGCTTGTTTTGATTTTGATCAAACTAAGTAGGTTGCTTCTTCCTGTTTGGCACTGTATATTACACTGCTTACAGTGGACTGCATGCTTAAAATAGAAGGTGAGCTAGTCCCATTCCTTCACCTGCGTCGTTTCTCATCACTGTCACGTGCTGATCAGCAGAGTCACAGCACAGGAAAATCTGGTGACACGTTGGTTACCGATCCGTCATCCGAGGACGATAACATTCAGGGCAATTCCCCCCTCTGGGACAACTGGGGCAAGAATATGCCCTGGATTGTCGCCGCTGCTGAGGACCCATGTCCACGGTTTTGTGGTGATCGGCAGTGTTTTGAATCTGAGTTTCAACATGTGACCAAGAGGTTTTTAAAATAAGGAACTTGGTCCAGCTGATGTCCACTAACATCTTCGTGACAAGTGGACCAAATTCCTGAAAATGCTTCTTGCTCTTTATCTACAATAAAATCACAGAACTATCTCTATGATCACATGAGACTAACAATGGTATTCTTGCTGATAACACTCATCATAAATGAAAGAAAGCATTTATGTTAAAAATAGTTCAGTATAAGGAATTTTCCCTGGTGGTCCAGTGGTTAAGACTCCATGTTTCCACTGTAGGAGGCTCAGGTTCCATCCCTGGTTGGGGAACTAAGATACCACATGTCATGCCGCATGGCCAAAAAAAAAAAAAAAAAGTGAAGTATGCTTTCTTATATTTCTGGGAAGAGAGATTACTGTTTCCGAGAAAACTTGTTTCAGTTATGAAGAAGAGGCATCAAAGCACAGATCACAAATCTTTCTGTCACTTTTAATAAAGTTCATTTATAATATTATTTATGCCTGTCTCCTTTCCCCTTGGCAAAGAAAACTCCTGACTTTAGCAGCTAAATGTTAATGAGAATATCTTTTATGTATTATTTAATAAGTTTTGTTAATTTGATTACATAAGTCAAATAACATCCTCATTGCAAAACATTTAAAAATGTAGAAAACATGAAGGAGGAAACTCTTCCATCATTCCACTACTTAAAGGAAACCTCTTAATATCTGCTGTACTGGCTGGCTGGTTTGCCAGGAGGACCTGGGAAGACCAACCATCCAAGTTGATCCTGGCACCTTTCCTTTGTTGCATGTGTCACAGCTAAAATGATCTTGTCCTTGGTGTAATTTTTATTTTTTGACTCTCTCCTTCACTGATATATATATTAGCTCCATGAAGACAGGTAGTTTTACTCTTTTGTTCATGGTTGTATCCCCAGCACCAAGAACGATGCCTGACATTTGAAGGCACTCACTAAATATTTGTTAAATGATGCTTTCATGAATGAATGTGAGTATTGTCTTATTCCCTTGACCAGTCCTTGCTTAGTTGAATTTATCCTATCTGAGCAATTTTGTATCTTGATATTTAAATTAACATTATAAAAATAGTATCTCTCCAAGCTTTTATGTGGAATCTTTATGTCACGTTGCAAAATTGGATGCTGAATATCGAACACCATGCCTTCTAGTGAGTAGGACAGGATTTATTTGTGTTCTTGGATGATGTTCTGATGCTGAAACCAAGTAGGACCTTCTGGGGCTCCTGGGCATGGAAGCCTTTCAAGTAGTTGCTCATCAGGCAAGAGAGGGGATGCAGAGACCAGGGAGAAGGGATGAAGAAGCAATAGTGCAGCCTTGGGTAGGGTTTTGATTCTGCCTCAAGGGGTACATGTAATATCTTTCAGCTCTTCTACAGAGCTAAAACCACCATCAAAGGAAGATGCACCAGAGAGAAGGTCACAGTTTGATGATTTTGAAGCTCATTAGGAAGTCACCTGAGGCCAGATTAAAGGAATGCAGTCCCTACGTACAGCCTGAGCCTTATCAGCAAACTTACCCTTGAATCATTGTTGTAAAGAAAGAAAAGTGTCAGTTGCTCAGTCATGTCTAACTCCTTGGGACCCCCATGGACTGTAGCCTGCCAGACTCCTCTGTCCATGGGATTCTCCAGGCAAGAATACTGGCTTGAGTTGCCATGTCCTCCTCCAGGGGATCTTCCTCACCCAGGGATCAAATCTGGGTCTCCTGCATTGCAGATAGATTCTTTACTGCTGAGCCATTAAAAGGCTCCCCCTTCTTCCCTATTGCCATAAAATGCCTCATCAAATTTCCCCAGGTTGGGACACATCAATTTTGTAGCATGAGCCTGCAGTGTCTCCCTTTACCTGACAAAGCAATAAAGCCATTCTTTTCTACTTCGCCTAAAACTGTCTCGGATTCGTCTTGGCACCGGAGCACAAAGGCCAAGTTTTTGGTATTGTTGCTGCATTCCTTGTGTCATTCTTTTCAAGCTGCTTTTCTTCTGTTCCCAGTGCAGAGAATAGCATAAGTGGATGGGATGCTGTCCTTCTGTGATTCCCGGCCTTACTGATATTTTGAACTGCCACTCACATGTAGAACCTTTACGCAAGCTATTCCCTTGCCTGGAAGGCTCTTCCGTGCTTTCCAGAAGATAGCTATTATCTTTGGCTAAGTCACTTGGCTGTCAGTGACTTTCTTAATGTGCCACTGGAGTCTACCTACACTGATCACTGTCTGATACTTCAATTACTCATGCATATGTATCTGTTACCTCTCTTGTCCCACCTCCTACTAGAAAGTTTTCATGAGGCTGATAAGTGGAATATTGCCTGCCATTGTTGTTCAAATGCTTAGTCGTGTCTGAGTCTTTGTGACCCCACGGACTGCAGCACACCAGGCTTCCCTATCCTTCTCTATCTCCAGAGCTTGTTCAAATTCATGTCCATTGAATCAGAGATGCCATACAACCATAACATCCTCTGTCATCCCCATTCTCCTCCTGCGTCAATCTTTCCCAGCATCAGGGTCTTTTCTAATGAGCTGGCTTTTCACATCAGGTAGCCAAAGTATTGAAGCTTCAGCTTCAGCATCAGTCCCTTCAATGAACATTCAGGGCTGATATCCTTTAGGATTGACTGCTTTGGTCTGTTTGCAGTCCAAGGGACTCTCAATAGTCTTCTCCAACACCACAGTTCAAAAGCATCAATTCTTCAGTGCGCAGCTTTCTTTATGGTCCAACTCTGACATCCATAGGTGAGTACTGGAAAAACCATAGCTTTGATTAGATGAACCTTTGTCAACAAAGTAATGTCTCTGCTTTTTAATATGCTGTTTAGGTTGGTCATAGCTTTTCTGCCAAGGAGCTTTGATAAGTGCTACAGAGGAAAGTAGAGAACATAGCCAGGATCTAGCTTGGATTGTTTGATTCTTTCAGATAACTTTATTTACTATTCTATCAGAAAATAGGACAGAAAAGCAAATGTGTTTATTTAGTACTCTTCAGATAGATGGCATAGATTTTTTTTTCCTCCTTGTTTCTTTAGAAGCCCAGTATATCTCCAACCAGAGATACCCACATAAATCAATGAGTTAGGCCAAAGAAATGAAGCTCTAAGCTGATTTTGCTTTAACATAATAAAGTTATATACTTATTAGTACACGAAGTACTGAAAAGCCCAACTTGTATCTCTTTAGGTCCTCTTTTTTTCTTTTTTTGATGAGAAAATAAAATTCTGCGAGACATAAATGTGGATTGTGCTGTGTGTATCCCATTGTGTCTGACTCTTTGCAACCCCTTGGACTGTACCCAGCTAGGCTCCTCTGTCCCTGGGATTCTCCAGGCAAGAATACAAGAGTTGGGTTGCCATTTCTTTCCCCAAGTGGTCTTCCTGACCCAGGGATAGAACCTGTCTCTTGCATCTCCTGCATTGGAAGGAGAATTCTTTACCACTGTTTCACCTGGGAAGCCAAATGTGGATTAGACATTCTGAAATAAATCAAAGGCCTGAACTCAGAAAAAAATCACCCTAAAATAGAATTTAATGCATTTAATCCCATAAAAGGAATGGCTTTAATTAAAGCCACTTAAATATCTAATCATGAAAGGATGATTTCTCTTGCCTGTGGTAGTGGGTTCTGTATTCAATGGTAACATGCAATTAAGGGAATCTTTTTTATTCTGAGGTGCTATGCTAATTCAATGACCGAACTCATCTCCACAAATCCTTTGATGGCACTTTAATTTCTTCAAATCAAGAAAATGGTGAGTGAATTTTATTAGGGGGTAGTAAAACCTAAAAATAAATTAGCTTAAAATATAATTCTTCTCTTGCATGAATACTTTATTGCCTAATAGCTGTATGTAACTCTTTACTGCCCTCCCATGATCAATTTTAGAAATGTTGCTTCTTTCAGAGAAAATTAAACTCTTCCATCATTAAGAAAATAAATTTAGTCATTGCCTCCAATGGATAAATTTAAATGGCCTCTTTTCCGGGAGACAGTATCTTCTGTGTCTCAAATTTCTCTACATTGCCTTATCCCCAAAAGTAATAACCAGGAAGGAAACTATAGCTTTTAATTGATGCTGTCTCAGAGCCCTAGGGATCTCCAAGAGCAGTGCTAACTTCTTCCCTTTCAGGAAATATTACTCCCTCTCATTCAAAAACTAGAGGTGGGAATAAAGAAATTGAATCAAGCTCACTCTCTGGTATCGTTTTTCTGTTGAAATTGTTGGTAGTGACTGAATCCCAGTAGTTCGAATACAACTTTATGGGAAATGTATTTCCTTACTTTTAGCCTGTATATGAAATTTAAAACGGCGGCGTGGGAACGTGGGTGGCTTGTTTAATTTCCAACGGTGGAAGGCAAAGGCCAGAAGTGAACCAGGGAGAAACAAATCGAGGGATTGAATTAAAATATGAGGAAACTGAGTTCTCCACAGTGAAGTGATTCTCAAAGTGACACATTAAAAACCTGAGGTTGATTCAGTTCCCCCTGATTTCCTCTTCTCAGCAGCCTTTGTGCAGCCTGCCCAAGAAGGTTTGAAAAAACCTGTCTCCCAGGTGTGAACCTGGGTTTCAGGGTCCCTTCAGCGTCCATCGTTAAAACCTCAATGCTCTTGGGCTGCCCTCTGGTGACAAATAGCATGTACTACAGTTACGGGGCTTGGTCAGGCGCGTCCCTCCATTCATTCAACAGATAGTTATGGAGGTCTACCAAATGCCTATAGATCTAGACATTGGAGTTTCAGCAGTAAGAAGGAAATACAGTATTTCTGCCCCCGTGGAACTTATGTCCTAGAGGAGACACGACAGTGAACACATTAGCTAAAACATGAGGACTATAGAGATGAAGAAATCAGGAATGGGGTAGGCTTGGGTGGGCAGGAAGTTGTAACTTTAAATAGTGTATGCAGGGAAGGCTGCAGTGAAGAGAAGACATTTGCAAACAGACTTGAAGGAAGTGAGAGAGTAACCCATGTCAGTATCCGGGGGGAAGATGGTCAAGGCAGAGGAAACGGAGGGATGCCAAGGGGAGAGGGTACTCCTAGAATCTAAGGAGGCCAGGACAGGCTGAGCTGGGAGAAAGGGAGAGCATAGGAGCCTGGCCAGAGTGGAGGGAAGACGGAGACAGGAAGGGAATATGGGCTTCCCAGGCGGCGTTAGGGGTAAAGAACCTGCCAGCCAATGCAGGAGACCTAAGACACACGTTCAGTCCCTGGATGGGGGAGATCCCCTGGAGGAAGGCATGGTGCCCACTCCAGTATTCTTGCCTGGAGAATCCCACGGACAGAGGATCCTGGTGGGCTGCAGTCCATGGGGTCGCAAAGAGCCGGACTCGACTGAAGCGACTTAGCAGCAGCAGCATGGGGCCTGTTAGCTGTAATAAGAGTTTAGCTTCCTTTGGGGAGATGGGACCTATTGGAGCTTGGTGAGTAGAGGAGAGACCAAAGGGTTATGTGTTTTTACAGTATACTGTGACTGTGGCATTGTGAAAACACCACCATGGTAGACGCAGAGAGAAGCAGAGAGGTTGAGGCAAAATAATGGAGGTGAGCAGCTAAGAGAGAGCGGTGGAGGTGAGGCTCTGAACGTGTTCTGAAGTTAGAGCCAGCAACACTTGCTGATGCTTTGATTAGTGAAAGTTGCTGAGTCATGTCGGACTCTTTGTGACCCCATGGACTATGCAGTCCATGGAATTCTCCAGGCCAGAACACTGGAGTGGGTAGCCTTTCCCTTCTCCAGGGGATCTTCCCAACTCAGGGATGGAACTCAGGTCTTCCGATGTAAGGTGTGTGCAAAAAAGACATGTCAAGGTTGATCACAAAATATTTGACCTTAGGATGGTAGGATAGAGCTGCCAGTAAGGAAAGACTAAGCAAGAATTAATGCTTTGGAACTGTGCTGTTGGAGAAGACTCTTGAGAGTTCCTTGGACTGCAAGGAGATCAAAGCAGTCCATCCTAAAGGAGATCAGTCCTGGGTGTTCACTGGAAAGATTGATGCTGAAGCTGAATGTCCAATACTTTGGCCACGTGATGCGAAGAACTGACTCATTGGAAAAGACCCTGATGCTGGGAAAGACTGAAGGCAGAAGGAGAAGGGGTCGACAGAGGACGAGATGGTTGGATGGCATCATTGACTCGATGGACATAAGTTTGAGCAAGCTCCGGGAGTTGGTGTTGGACAAGGGAGCCTGGCGTGCTGCAGTCCACGGGGTCACAGAGAGTCGGACACGGCTGAGTGACTGAACTGAACTGAAGCAAGAGTGGCTCATATGGCAAAGAATCTGCGGGAGGACCCAGATTCAATCCCTGGGTCAGGAAGATCCCCTGGAGATGGGAATGGCAACTTGCTCCAATATTCTTGCCTGGAGAATCCTATGGACAGAGGAGCCTGTCCATGGACAGAGGAGGGCTACAGTCCATGGGGTCTTAAAGAATCAGACACGACTGAGCAACTACACTTCCACTTTCAAGCAAGAAGCAGATTTTTGAGGAAAAATTCAAGAATTCACTTTGTGTATTTTAATTTCTATATTTATCTATGTATTTACCATTTACAGTGCTCTTCATTCCATTATGTGGAGCTGAATGAGTGTTTGTCTGGTATGATATTTCTTCCCTCAGAGAGTAACTTCCTCTGATAGTTCATTTCATGCACATCTGTTGGTGATTAATCTCCTCTGCTTTTGTGTGTGTGTGTGAAACAGTCTTTATTTCACTTTCATTTTTGAAAGATATTTTCACCGCATACAGAATTTTAGGTTGACAGTCCTCACCTTTCCTCCAAATACATTCAGCTGCTTCACTGTCTTCTGGCTTTCATAGCTTCTGACAATTCTGTGGCTGTCCTGCTCTTTCTTTGTTCTCTGAATTTATTATACTTATTTTGCCCTAACTGCTCTTAAATCCTTTTCTTTATCATGTTTTCAGCGACTTAATTTTGATGTGTGTTGGTGTGGTTTCCTTTATGTTTCTTTTCTTTGGGGTTCTTTGACCTTCTTGGATATGTGGGTTTATAGCTTTTGTCACATTTATAACATTTTAGTCATTATTTCTTCAAGAACTTTTTCTATCACTTCTCTTTTCTGGATGTCCAATTGCACTATGTTAGATTGCTTAATAGTACCTCACAGGCTATGGATGCATTATTCTTTTTTTTTAAATCCTTTTCTCTATACTTAATTTTGAGTATTTTCTATCACTTTAAGTTTACTTCAACATCTTTAAATTCACTGATCTTTTAAGAAGGGTCCAATCTGTGGATAATCCTTTCCATATTTTTCATTTCTGATATAGCTCTGCACATCAAGTCGAATCCTTTTGTATCTTTCACTTCATTCCTCATAATGTTGTTCGTGCTTTATTCCATCTCCCTGAGTATATGGAGTATAAACATAATAGTATTTAAGTTTCATTGTTTGCTAATTTCACCATTTCTGTAAATTCTCTTTCTTTTGCTACTGATCAACTTTTCTCCTGGTGATCGGTCTTATATCCTGCTTCTTTGATGCCTCTTTTTTTTTCTTTTGAAGACAGACATTATGAATTTTATGTTGTTGGGTGCTAGATTGTGTGGTAATCACTTAAATAATGCTGGACTTCATTCTGTGCTATGCTGTGCTAAATCGCTTCAGTCGTATCCAACTCTTTGTGACCCTATGGTTGTGGCCTGCCCGGCTCCTCTGTCCATGGGATTTTCCAGGCAGTGATACTGGAGTGGGTTGCCATGCCCTCCTCCAGGGGATCTTCCCAACCCAGGGGTCGAACCCATGTCTCTTATGTCTCCTGCATTGGCAGGCAGGTTTACCACTATCACCACCTGGGAAGCCAGTGACATGCAATTAACTAAGCATCAGTTTGATCCTTTTAGGATCTACCTTCAACTTTGTTAGCATGAGTTCACAACACCCTTTATTATCAAATTCTTATTATAATTATTAAATTACCCCCAATACTAAGATGATACTCTTCTGAGTATCAATGCCAATTTCCAATGCCTTACGAGATCTTTCTTTTTTGGCTGGTGAAAATATTAATTATTCCCAACCCCGTGTGTCCTTCTCTATTAGAATTGCTCTCCTGTTGCTTTGGAATGTTCTTTCTCCAGTCTCAGGGAATTTCCTTTCAGCTGTACTCATATCAGTACTCAGATAAAAACTCAAACTCTTTCTGTGTGGCTTCCTCCTCTCTGGAATCTGCCTCACAAATTCTAGCTACCTCAGACTCTCTGAACTCAGACTCAGTCTTCCAACTCAGTGAGATACCTGGGCTCTGTTTAGGTTCCTTTTCCTCACTCTTCAGCCCAGAAACTCTCTCTCCATAGTAAGCTGGTCCGACCGTGGGACCCCCTGTTCATCTTCCTTCCCTGGGGAATCACTGTTTACGCTCTCTGTTATCCAATGTCTGAAAAATATAATTTCCCAGTCTTTGTTTTGCTGGCTCTATAATGTTGGACTGGTGCTGGTGGTGATGGTTAAGTCCTGTCTCTGGGCTTCCATCTGGGCAGGAAGCAGAATTCCTTAGGGCATTTGAATGTGGCATGTGTCTGTTGAACATGCAAGTGAAGATGTCAAGTTGGCAATTAGATATATAAATTCGAAGTTCAGGAAAGAGATTCAGGTTGGAAATACACATTTATGATATAAATTTAAAACCTATTGCCTTGGAAAATTCCTCCCCACCTTTGGCTCCAGTCATCCCATCAGAGCTAAATAGTTCCTTTGATCCTGTTAAGTCTCTACTAAGGAGGAGACGGACTGAAAAAAATAAGATGGTCTAGTGTCATTGAGTTACACTTTCATGTACATATTTATATGTTAATAAGACTTTCCCCAGGGTCAATATCTTTGCCAAGCAGACACAACTATATTTTACCTGAATTGCCAATTCCTGTCTATAAATAGTAGCTTCCTGAAGTGTTATATACAGGAGGAATCAAGGTCATGCCCAGGCTCAGGAGGCGTGAGTGCCATGACTGATCATTCCCTTCTGTTGTGGGAGCAGGAGGGGGAATAGAGGAACTACACCATGTGTTTAATCCACCTGTCTTAGCATAAATTAATAAATGGGTATACTGGGGGCAAGTGGCACACACATGATACAATACAGACTATAGCTATTCTGCTTTCACTGAGGAAGATATTGGTTAACTATCTCTGAAGAATAATTCATATGCATATACCTCCAATCACAGATTAGTCAAGAACAAAAATGCCTGTTCCATCTTCTCCAGGATCGTGTGGTTGGCAAAAAGAATATTTTCTTATATAAACAATACGTGGTGTCATTTAACATAATGGAGGGTGATGCCAACAGGTGAAAGAAATCTCTCTCCTTTCTATCTTGTAGGACTCATCACTGGGACCTCACTGTTTTTACAGCATAAGAGCTAATCTAGAAAAACAAATTTCATTCTCTAGCATAAATATTAAGAAAAGATGTACCTGTAATATCAGAGCTCAACCTTCTTTGGATTATATTGAGCTATATCTTCAAGCTTGTATTGCATAGTGTTTGGAAAATAGTAAGCACTCAATGAATGTTTCATAAATACGTTAATGTGATGTTTCCATTTTCTGTCTTAAATGGAAACTTCAGCCTATTCTTGAGGATTTTCCTTGGAGAAAAGTGTTGACAAATGTGGGCTTACAAAGCATCTCAGGGCGGCAGACCAGCCTTCTTCAAAAACGGAACTTAAAGTAGATATAGCACTTCCCTGGTGGTTCAGCAGTAAAAAAAATCCACCTGAAATGCAGGGGATGCGGGTTTGATTCCTGGGTTGGGAAGATCCCCTGGAGGAGGGCATGGCAACCCACTCTAGTATTCTTGCCTGGAGAATTCCATGGATAGAGGAGCCTGGAGGACTGCAGTCCATAGGGTCACAAAGAGTCACACACAACTGAAGTGACTGAGCATGTACGTTTAGAATATTTAGTTAATTTATAATTTAAAAAAATCACGGACCAGTAGGACATGTGTTTGAAGTGCTATGTCTGGAATTAGGTAGAATTCTTAGACTGCTACAAAAATTTCCAAGAACGTGATTATGAGGGCCTAAAATGAGTTTTCCCTACTCCTCGAATGGGGAAAAGCTATGTAGGGAGATGGAGTCCCTTATCGCTGGGAATGACTGAAGGGGTTTCTGGGCCTGTTGTGTCCAGCAAACTACAATTAGCCCTGTTTATGTCTACAGCCTTATGGATATAGTAGCTTTTTATATGTAAATTATGGGAAAAGTCTGCGATCACTATATATACGATGCTCCTGCTCAGTCATGTCCAACTCTGTGATCTTTTGGACTAGAGCCATTCACGTTCCTTTATCCATGGGATTTTTCAGGCAAGGATACTGGAGTGGGTTGCCATTTCCTCCTGACCCAGGGGTTGAACCTATGACTCCCGTGTCTACTGCATTGGCAGGTGGATTCTTTACCCACTGAGCTATCGAGAAAACCCATGAGAATACTGGCCTAAACTAATTCATTCACCGTGAGGATGGTAAAGAGGAGTTTGAGGTCTGAAATACTGAAGGGGCAAAATTGACCAAACTTGGTGGCTAATTAATGTGAGGGCAAGAGACAGCGATGAGTCAAGGATGACCCATTCATTTGTTCAGGTGTCTAGGTATACAAAAGTGGTGATTTTGCAAACTGAGGCTGGAAACACAGAAGGAAGGGCATGTTTTTGAAGCAGTGGTTCTCAACATATGGTTCCAGGACTAGCCTTTATTAGCCTTACTTGGGATCTTGTGAGATATGCAAACTCTCAGGACCTAACCCCGTCTGTAGAGTCAGGAGCTCTGGCCATGGGGCACAGCAGCCTGTTTTCACAAGCCCTCTGGGGAACTCTGATGTTTGACAGAATTTGAGATCCCCTGTTTTGATGGGAAGGTGGTGACACTTTCTATTTGAGGCTTGTGGAATGTTCCAGTAGGACGTCCAGATGGAAATGTTCAAGGGGCATGCCTACTATTGATCTTATCGTAGTCAGTACTATGGATGTGTTACTTTGAGTGAATGAAGGTGGCAGGCTGCTTTTTAAAATTCTGTTTCCTGAGGACAACAGATAGGGTCACAGGGAGCATTTCCTTTAGGAAAATGGTTCAGAAAGGTGGATGATAGTTATAAAGTATTTCAGTCTTAAGGCTATGCTTTCTTTCTCAGGCCTGGAATTCTACTGGCTGACTCACTGGTTGGTTTACGTCCATCTCTTTCCACTGCTCGGCTTTCTGTGCCTCATTTACTAAATGGCTTGAGTACATCCTGTGCGCAACTCTTGAGTAGAAACAAGAAAGTACATGCACACCGCAAGGAACTCTGGTGCCATTTGGACTCATCACTAGGTGTCCGCACCCGCACAAGGCTGAAAGAGGGAAGGGGGAAGTAGTGACCAGACTTACTGCCTCTTCTTCCGGCAGTCTAGTTTGTATATGAGAGTCAGCAATGGTCCTTGGGTTAAGTTCAGCCCACAGTCAGTTTTTGTGAATGAAATTGATTAGAACACTGCCATGCCCATTAGTTCACAAATTGTCCATGGCTGCTTTTTCGTTACGTGGCAGAGTTGCGGAGTTGTGACCGGGATAGTACAAACTGCAAATCCAAAAAGCTTTACTCTCTGGCCTGTCATAGAAAAAGCTTGCTGATCTCTATTTTAGACCAGTGGTTCTCACAGTTCATCTTGCAGCAGAACCCACAGGGGCTTTGAAAACAGAGGATGTGCGGGCTGTACCTAGGTCAGTAACCTGGGAATTCCTATTTCTAGCAAGTTCCCAGGGGAGGCTGATGCTGCTGGTCAGAGAACCACACTTTGAGAACCACTACTTTAGTGTAGGGCTTCCCTTATAGCTCAGCCGGTAAAGAATCTGCCTGCAGTGCAGGAGACTCCCGGTTCAATCCCTGGGTAGGGAAGATCCCCTGGAGAAGGAAATGGCAACCCACTCCAGTATCCTTGCCTGGAAAATCTCATGGACAGACGAGCCTGGTGGGCCACAGTCCATGGGGTCTCAAGGAGTCGGGCACAACTGAGCGGCTAACACTTACTTACTTTCATGTAAGCCCTCAGGGTACCCATGCCTGGATCAAAGCGAAAACTTGCCTCTAGCTACAAGTTCAAGGGATTATTTCAGATTCTGTCTCTATCTCAGCTTGAACTATCATCACTCTTTTGAACTCCATTTTCATCCTATTGTCTTTCTCCTTATGTTCTTCCCCTTTATCCAAACCTTTAAGGTAAAAGAATTCATTAGAAAAATAAGCTCAACAGTTTTATTACTGTCCTGAGGTGGAACATGTTACAATTTTGGCGTCTAGATCTATAAGAATTAGCAATTACTATAATCAATAATAGGCTTCCCAGGTGGCACTAGTGGTGAAGAACTCGCCTCCCAAGGCAGGAGATGTAAGCAACGTGGGTTCAAGGCCTGGGTTGGGAAGACCCCTTGGAGGGGGGCATGGCAACCCTCTTCAGTATTCTCACCTGGAGAATCCCATGGGCAGAGGAGCCTGGTGGGCTACAGTCCATGGGGTCGCAAAGTCGGACACAACTGAAGCGACCTAGCATGCATAAACGTAATCAATAATATCTTTTCCTTTAGCTTTACTCTTAAATCTACCCTGTTCTTGTAACATATTAAATAAATAATTTGAGGTCATGACTTTTTTCCCCTTGATTGCGTGAAAGCGTCAAAGGAGATTATGCTTTTCATTAGACAAGTGACTATATCCATCAGCTTGAAGTAGGAGTTAGAGGGAAGTTAAGATTGGGTTGAATGGAAGTGATGGTTGCTTTCTCCATCTTGATGAGTTAGACCTTTACAAGGCTGTTTCATTATTTTGTTAGAAGTGCTAGCGATTAAGACAATTACTGGAGAAACTGTGTGATCAGTCGTGATCGACTCTTTGTGACCTTTTTGGACTGTAGCCCACCAGGTTCCTCTGTCTATAGGGTTTCCCAGGCAAGAATACTGGAGTAAGTTGCCATTTCCTCTTCCAGGGTATCTTCTGACCCAGGAATCGAACCCGAATCTCCTGCATTGTGGGTGGATTCTTTATCTCCTGAGCCATTGGGAAGCCCTACTATAGTAACAGGTGAGACCGTATAGAAATACGGGTGAAAGCAGGTTCAATGTATTGATAACATCCATATTCAGAACTACCCACGTGGCTAGTCCCTTCCATGCTTACAGAAATGTCAATGTGAAACTGCCTGTGGGTTTATCATGGAAAGAAAGCAAGATATAGTTTAATTTTGAGCTTTATAGTTCATAAGAAGTGAGCTATATTTATTTTATTAGTACCCATAAAGTACCATATCTACTCAATTGTTTAATAAGTATATTCAATCATATTTCTTTCCCTCCTTTGCTCGAGTTATGCTTATTCCACACCCCCAGGTGGCCTCCCTACCCACCCCTCCCCCCCACACTCTGCTTTGGAAAAAAAGTAAAGTCAGTAGTAAGACAATCTGAAGGACTGTATCCTGGAGGCTCCTATGTCCAGGGAATTCTCCAGCCCAGAATACCGAAGTAGGTTGCTTTTCCCTTCTTCAGGGGATCTTCCCAACCCAGAGGTCATACTCAGGTCTCCCATATTACAGCAGGATTATTTACCAGCTGAGCTGCCAGGGATGCCCAAGAATACTGGAGTGGGTAGCCTATCCCTTATCCAGGGGATCTTCCTGACGCAGGAATTGAACCAGGGTCTCCTAACTTGCAGGAGGCTTCTTTCACAGTTGAGCTACCAGGGAAGCCCGACTAACTCATCACCTAACTTTAAAAACCATGAAACTCAGGCTTTGATTAACTCATCATTCAACTTTTAAAAAACATGAAAATTGATTTACTATTTGAATGAAGAGTAAGGAAAACAACTACCCAATCTATAAATTGCTCAGCTGGAATGAAGTATTACCAGACATACTTTAAATATGAAATGTACTAGTACTGGTTCTATCCATTTATTATAGATTTTATGCCTCAAATATATTCATAATGGATTACAATGTCAAAATTCATTCCTCACCATGTTTATATATTTAATATTTCTCCCTCAGAAGATTTGAGCATGGCTAAAGGCAAAGTTATATTTTTCCTTGATAATAATAAAATAATAAATTGTTACACATAAAGGAAAGTTACTTTAAATTTATAGCTGAAGCTACCCTGTATTTCATGTTGTGGTAATGATGCTCTCACGCACCTGACATAGTGACTTCTTTCAGCATAGTCACTCTTCTGTCTTAAGATAGGACCTCGTGCTAAAAAGTCATTTTTCTAACCTTGGCTTTGTCAGATCTTGATAACTCAAGGTGATGTACTTTCAGAAAAATGGATACCCTGGAGAATACCTTAGGGAAACGAAATGTCTCTAATCAGTGTCTTTGATTTAACACTAAATGGGTAATAATATGACTGATATAAAATGACAGAATTGTTTCCACTTAAAAGTGCATTAAGAAAGCTAAGCTGTGGCATTAGAAGTTAGAATAGTTACATCAATTACATCTAGGAAGTAGTTGAAAAGAGTGTGAGGAATCCCTCGAGGTACTGGGAGTATTCTGTTTCTTAATCTCAGGGCTTGTTTCATGAAGGTGTTTATTTTGTGAAAATTCATCAAACTATAGACTTTTGAATTGGGTCCTTGATGTATGGTTAAACTTTCACGAAAATGTTTAATTAAATAGGAAAAAATGCAATAGATTAGGGTGACAGAAAATCAATTCTGCTTTTTATTATAGTTGAGATTTTCATGTGTAAAATCCTAGGCATGGCCTTGTTAGCTTTTAATTCAGAAAATATACTTATGTTTTTGTGTGTGCTGCCCAACCGAAATGAAGGCATTGCCTTCTTCTATTCATTGCCTCTGAAACGAGAATATTCTGTCTTGTTGCTTACATGACTTTGTTGAGATATACCCAGCTAGGGCAGCTGTCCATGGAAACACAGAGGGGGACTTTTTCCTCTTTATTAAATTTATTATAATTTAAAGGTTCTCCAGAATAAAACTGCAAAGAGAGATACTGATGTGTTATTCCTCCAGCTTACTTCTGTTACTTAAAAGAACACTTTAGGAGCAGACATTACATACACATGTATTTATTATATATCTTCATACCATAATATATTAATATATTTATTTTCTGTAATAAGTTATATTGCAGCCATGAAATTAAAAGATGCTTACTCCTTGGAGGAGAAAGCAATGGCACCCCACTCCAGTACTCTTGCCTGGAAAATCCCATGGACCGAGGAGCCTGGTGGGCTGCAGTCCATAGGGGTCGCTAAGAGTCGGGCACAACTGAGCGACTTCACTTTGAATTTTCACTTTCATGCATTGAAGAAGGAAATGGCAACCCACTCCAGTGTTCTTGCCTGGAGAATCCCAGGGATGGCGGAGCCTGGTGGGCTGCCGTCTTTGGGGTCGCACAGAGTCGGACACGACTGAAGTGACTTAGCTTAGCTTAGACTCCTTGGAGGAAGGTTAAGGCCAACCTAGACAGCCTATTAAAAAGCAGAGACTTTGTCATCAAAGGTCCGTCTAGTCAAGGCTATGGTTTTTCCAGTGGTCATGTATGGATGTTAGAGTTGGACTGTGAGGAAAGCTGAGTACTGAAGGATTGATGCTTTTGAACTGTGGTGTTGGAGAAGACTCTTGAGAGTTCCTTGGACTGCAAGGAGATCCAACCAGTCCATCCTGGCGTGCTGTGGTTCATGGGGTCGCAAAGAGTCGGATATGACTGAGCGACTGAACTGAACTGAATAAGTTATATAGGCTCAGGAGGGATAAAGTATTATCTATTAGCATTTCTGTGTAAGGGATTTCCCAGGTGGCTCATTGGTAAAGAACTGCCTGCCAATGCAGGAAACACGGGAAATGTGGGTTCAATCCTTCAGTTCAGTTCAGTTGCTCAGTCGTGTCCGACTCTTTGTGACCCCATGAATCACAGCACGCCAGGCCTCCCTGTCCATCACCAACCCCCGGAGTCTACCCAAACCCATGTCCATTGATTAGGTGATGCCATCCAGCCATCTCATCCTCTGGCTCAATCCTTAGGTTGGGAAAATTGAAGAAGGAAATGGCAACCCACTCCATGATTCTTGCCTGGAAAATCCCATGGACAGAGGAGCCTGGCGGGCGACACCACTGAGCAACTGAGCATAAGCAGATTTCTGTGTAAGAGTTTATTAGATCCTGTCCTGTAATCAGACAGCCAGCAGATTGCAGCTCACTGTAGACGTTACATAACCTGCTGTTGGGGCTGGACTTAGGAAAATCCAGCACAGGAGGGGTCATTTGGATAAGGGGCATGCTTCACTTTTTGACTGAGCACCCCAAAACCTTATCCTGAGACCACACTTTGGCGGTCCCTTCAGGAAGGAGTTCCTGCAGATGTAGGGAAGGGAGATGAGCGCAAGGGTGAGAATGGGCTCTGGGTCGACTCTTGCAGGAGCTTTGTCAGCTTTGATATATGAGTAGCATCAACAGCTCCTTTCCAACATGCACAGTTGGCCATTCCAGACACCCTGGCCTGCTGGACAGACAAATGATGAAACGATTCAGCTCATAAAGTTAATGAAACCACCTGATAGGAACTTACATCTACTGCTCTAGGTTGGATTTCCACAAATGAGTGTATCTGTTTGCTTTAAAGGCACTTATGCACGCATTCACATCATGATGCTTACAATGCTAAAATAAACATATCCACAATTTGCAATATAAAAATCAAATAGCCAAGGTATACATCTGAAAACATTATGCTAACATAGTGTTTCTTTATTTGGCAAGACTGAAATTCCCAAGTGTCTCTACTAGAGTTCACATCAGATCCTTCTTCTGCCTCTCCCATTATCTCCATTCTAAAAATTCTTGGGTGAAACAAACACCTGCAGAAATTTTTTATTAACTTTCCTCAGAAAGTAATTCATTTCTTAATAATGTAGCAGAGAATAGTTTCTCTGCTATGAACCCATAGATAATATTTTTTAATTTCTAGAAGCTAAAAGAATTACGAAAATAAAACCCAGGGGGTCAATAAATCTTGCAGTCTGTTGCTGAACTGAGCAGATTGCACTGAATATCTCTTCATGAAGAGTGCTTCTTGTTTATAATTCACTGATGAACTTTGCAAAAGCAAAGCAAAGCCCAGTGCTGTGCCGCACTTAATCACGTTCAACTCTTTGTGACCCCATGGATTGTAGCCCACCAGATTCCTCTGTCCATGGGGATTCTCCTGGTAAAAATACTGAAGTGGACTGTCATGCCCTCCTCCAGGGGATCTTCACAACCAAGGGATCGAACCCAGATCTCCTGGACTGCAGACAGATTCTTTACAGTCTGAGCCACCAGCAAGGCCCAGAGGATCCTAATTTAAACTGTGGAAGCAAGCAATAGCTGACCTGCTGGGCTCAGGTGGAGGTGAAGTGGGACCAGTTCCTTGGAACTGGTTAAAAGTCTTGTTTTTTAATCTTGTTTCAATAAAAACAAAGACTAGGAGCTTCTGTAGATAATAACAAGAGCAGTTTGGTTGTATCAGGAAAAAAGATGGGAATTAAAATATTTGAATCCAGACTCTGTCATTTTCTAGTTCAATGACTAAGTTCATAACCAATCTGAACACTAGTTTTTCCATCTTTAGAATTAGCATAAAACTGCTCTACAGACCTAAACTGTACAAATGCAGTTTAAAAAAACTTTAGAAGCTATAATTGTGATTGATAGAGAAATACCAAGCACCTATTATGCCCTGTGCCCTTGGACAAACCTGTGAATCACACTGCCAGAAGGGTATGTGAGCAATTTGCCATGTTGCTCAGCTTCTTTCATTTGAGAATGGATGGTCTTGAAAAATGGTTTTTAAGGAGGCTTATGTAGTAAGGTTAGGCTTATTTCAGAAGTTCAACAAGGGGAGGGGAGGAAAGAATGAGGTGTTCTACAGCCTTAACATCTGGTTCTGCATCTTGTTTACTCATTTGTCTCAGTTAGAAAGCAAAGGGTATCTGCTTCTCAGTGCCCCAGATGAGAAGGGAAAGTATGACTAGATGTCATTTTTGTTGGGCATTTGCGGCACTAGAGAGGAAATCAAATTTCTTATCAGGGAGGAGAAGCAGAAAAAGAACTTGACTGTGGGCAGTGATGGGTCAGGGGTGGGAATTTTCACTGGGGCTCCAGCTTGAAAGCTTTCCTGGGTGGTTCAGCAGCAAAGAATCCACCTGCCAATGCAGCAGATGTGGGTTCAATCCCTGGATCAGGAAGATCCCCTGGAGAAGGAAATGGCAACCTGCTCCAGTATTCTTGCCTGGGAAATCGCATGGACGGAGGAGCCTGGCAGGCTACAGTCCACAGGGTCAGAGTCAGACAGCAACTAAACAACAAACTAAACAAGCTATAAAAGAGGTCAAAGAGCAAGGCTTTATCAGTAGAGGGCTGAGGAACAGATCTGTATAATTCTGATTATAATTTAAAGTTATCTTGAGTAGAAAATAAGAAGCATTGTTGGAAAATGCTTCAGACTGGTATCTTTTTTCCATTCTGAATCTTTTGTTCCTGATGTATAAATGCATTCCTTTGGGACTTGGCAGGGAGAAAGTGATCTTTTGTGATCTTTGTCAAACACTCCCCTGAAATATAATTTCTGTGTTTATATATCTGTATATCCATATGTCTATATATCTCTATCCCTTTAATAAGTGACGTCTTTGATAGCTCAATCTCATCTCCTTCTTCCCTAATCTATACTACTGCTAAATTCTGTACTTTCATGCATGAAGGGATACTTAACCTCCACCTCCTCATAGCCAGGACCGTGAATGTTAACACTTACAGAAGTTGGTTGTTCCTATACATTATAACCTAATCTTCCTAAAACACTTCTAAAAATTTTTTTATAGCTCCCCAATACCTACAAATTTGGATACCTACTCCTGAAGCCTTCATTAACGGCCATTTTCTTCTAATCTCAGTTTACCTAGGTTTAGGAGCTCAGTAAATATCAGTCTTTTTACCCTTTCCCTGGAGTTATACAGTTGACCCTTGAACAACACAGGTCCATATACATATGAATTTTTTGTCAATAAATACAGTACTTTTCTCTCTATTTTACAGATCTTAATTAACTAAATGTGGGGAAATTTTGTGTTTGATGAGAGATCGTAACATGTGGAATCAAAAGAACTAGGATTTGAGTCCTGATTCTAACCAAACCATTTCAACTTCCTGCCCTCAGCTGAGTCATTTATCAGTTCCTTTTGAGGAAGGAATACAAGTTTGAGGATTTTCAACCCCATGATGGTCGGTGCCCTTAAACCTGTTATTCAAGGGTCAACTGGACATTCTTGAGAACCTATTGGAACAGGCTTGCTTGTGTTCTCTGCCACATCTAGGATGGAGTAGGCCTTCTGTGGATGTCTGTTTAATTGCATTAACAGAATTTAGCACAGGGCAAGGCACACCATCTGTGCTTAGTAAACTTACAGTTTTTCATTGTTTCAATGACAAATCTTAATATTAAATTACAGAGAAGACCTTTAGGAAATTAGCCAGCCTGCAGCATTAACATAAAGAAGGCATGTGGAGAAAATAAATTATGCCAGGTTCTCTCAGCAGCTATTTAGTAAATTGAAGGGAGGTCACCATGGTCTGGTTAGGGGGTTATGACTAGAGGAGGCAGGAAAAACGGAAAGGAACAGTCAAAACAGCAAATTTAACAGTAACTGAAGGAAGAATAGATGGAGTATGAAAAGGACTTGCAGCTTGAAAGAGATGGCTCTGGAATTTCTGGTGGAAGAGGCAACTTCCAGTCACTGCAGGGCTCCTTGGTGGAACTACCATTTTTGTTGCTATCATGATGCCACTAGACTATCTCCCAGACAGAACTTGTGCACTACCAGACAAACAAAAATAACTTTAACATTCAGAAACTTGCTTTCAGTCCCTTGATCCTCATTCAAGTTGACTGGTGTCTTGGTCCTGGCTGCTGTCACTGAAATACCATAGACTAGGTGGCTTAAACGACAGCCATTTGTTTCTCCCATTTCTGAAGGCTGCAAGTCCAAGACCACCAAGAAGATCTGGTATCTGGTGAAAGCTGACTTCCTGGCTTGTAGACAGCTGCCTTCTCGCTGTGTGCTCACATGACCAAGACAGAGATGTCTTTCTCCTGTCTCTCCTTATAAAGGTACTAATCCCACTCATGAGGGCTTCCCCCTTATGACCTACTTATTTCCTAAAGGCCCCATCTCCAAATTCCATCACCTTGGGGATTAGGTTTCAACATATGAATTTTGGGGGAACTTAGACATTTAGTCCATTGCACTGTGACAAGCACAGACTTTTGCAAAAACTGTTGATAAGCTCAATCTTTATTAGATGGGTTAGTCTGTGAATTAAGGAAATGGAGGAAAAAAGGATCATAGCCTCAGAGACTATGGTTCACTTGTGAATGCATGCAGGAAGCTTGTGTAGAGTAGGCGGCATTCCCATGGGAGTCCAGCAGGGTGCACTAGGAGGCCAGGGGAAGGGAACATACTAGGGACCTGCAGGCTCACATTCGCAGAGTGAAAGGTAGACTTAATATTAAGGTTATGCTGACATTCATTGCAGATTTATCTGGATGAGGGCAGGAGAATATTGGGATAGAAAAAGTGAGAGATAGCAAGTAGGTCAAACAGTATAGATGTAAGGATTTCTGGAATATTATTAAATGATGCACTTTAAACATTGAGCCTTTGTGCCTAGATTGAAAAATACCTTGTAAGAATTTGCAGACTTTGTCCCTAAAACAAACTACAGTAATTTTATTCTTTGCGTATGAGCCTGGTGCACGTTAGGCAAGATGCTATCCAGAGCTTGTGGAAATATCTGTGCTTCTGCTTTATTTTTCATCATGTACATGAAAGCATATGAGGATAGTATGTCAAAAGTGACACCGTAAATCTTTCTTCCTGGTGTTGGTTATGACCAAAAGGGGCTCTAATAGTGCTGTGTTTGGCAGTGAATAAACATAGTCATTTTCTAAATGCAGAGCAGCAGCCTCAAGATTTACTAATAGACAGATCAATATATTAACTGGACCTCCTCCCCTGTCCCTCTGTCTACTGAGTGTCAAGGCTGAGAAATATATAGCTTCCTCTTTTGGCTTGGGGGGATGTTCCCAGGGGACCATTAACCCTACTCTGTCCATGGCTCCAGAAGATGTGAGCAGTTTAAACTGCTCCGTTAGCAGCTTAATCTGCTCTACACTGGAAAAGCAAGGCTGTGTAAGAAAGAGTGTTTCCTGCTTAGGTTGAAAATCCAGATATGAAATATGCTAAAAACATCTATGTCAGGGATATATTATATAGAGCTCTATGTCTTGATATAGTCTCATGTTCACTATGTCTAAAGTAGTTTTCACTTCTAAAGACAGAGTTAAAAGCTATACAATACAACTCAACACAGTGGGAAGAAATGAGAGCTTAAACAGTGTTGAAGTACAGAGTTTGCGGGCTTAGAGATCACAATCCATACTTGGAGTATACCTATAAATTATTAAGCAGGGTCAGTGCTTGAGAGGACAAAGTGAGGTCAGTCTAAGCTCAGAATGTTCTTTATCAGAGCTTCGCTTCACCCAGAAATGAGAAGAAACATCAGAAGAGACTATGGTCCCAGCACCATGTACTGAATACCCCGCTCTTTCTTCACTGAGGAGAACCGTGATGTTCATCACATTCTGACCAATTACATATTCAGGTCTGTGTATACATTTGAATGTGTTCCATTGATTTATTTGCCTAATCCTCTGCTGACACCACAGTTTTAATTATCCTCTGTTTAGTTCAGCTGGTTTACTTTTTATGTTTTAAACATTTATACAACACCATGTGTGAAATGTTTTTTTTAATGGCTTTTAACCATTAAATCATTTCATCTTCAAGTAATCGAGTGACATGTTCATGTCCAATGGAAATGTTAGTCCTTCCACCACCACACCTGTCCTCCCTGAAGATTTCTGAAATTTCAAAAGATTTCTTTTAATTTCAAAAATTTAATTTCTTATGGTAACTTTTGGGCTCAATTTTATGTTTCCTGCAAACTCTTACTTTCAAAAGTGTTTCCTTTCGCAGAGCTGTTTTCTGCTCTCTGCCTGTGCCTAGTAAGCTAAGAAAAACAACCTTTTTTTTTTTTTTTTTGGTCTTGATGTCCCTAAATCACTCCTATTCCCACAAGGCTTTTTATGTAGTACTCAGTTTTACAGAATGTTTTGGAAAATAGATAACTGTGATTCCATCTCAGTGTCAACATGTCCTTCAGTACATTATCAAGGATGTGTTATTGTCTATTTCATTTTCCATGTCTCTTTCTCTCAGTTTCATGTATATATAATGAATAGAGATGATTCTCTTGTTTTTTTCTTTCCCCGTTTCCTTCTATGTCTCCACCATACCAACACTTATTTACCTCTTCTTACTTTTGCTCTGTATTCTACCCTACTCAAAGTAATAAAGATAGAATATTAGCTTTTACGTCCAAACTGTCCTATTAAGGTGACTGCTGAAATAATAACATGGGCCTGTCCTCTGGATTGAAATTATTAAGTCAGGGACAGAAAGAGCTGTAGTGAATTGTAGCCTTCAGTGATAATTGACCTTTTCCCCCCTCATAATTAAAATATTGCTTGTTAGTTTATGCTTTCTAAACATAAGCTCTTAGGCTCTTACAACTGGAAGAGCTTTTGATGATATCATACAGTTGTAGTTCTCTTTTATAAACTGATAATTCCCAGCTTGGCTGCACACTGAAGCCACCTGGGAACCTTAAACATTACTGATGCCTAAGTATACCCCCAGATATTCAGATTGAATTAATCTGGGTATTATTTAGCTATCAGATTTCTTTTAAGTTCCCATAAGGTTCTAATATGCAGCAAATTTGAGCATTACTGTCATAAATCCAGAAAAAGAAATCTGTAAAAGGTCAAGTGATTAATTAGGGGCAGAGTTGGATTTATATTCAGCTTGACATTTAAGTCCAAGTTCTATCGCTTGCTGGTGACTCAGCTGGTAAAGAATCCACCTGCAATGTGGGAGACCTGGGTTCAATACCTGGGTTGGAAAGATCCTCTAGAGAAGGGAATGCCTACCTAATTCAATGTTCTGGCCTGGAGAATTCCATAGACTGCATAGTCCATGGGGTTGCAAAGAGTCAGACATGACTAAACAACTTTCTTTTCTATTGTTTGCTGTGGTACCCTGGGTGAGCTTCTTAATGCTTCTCAGAGTCAGGGTACTCTGTCTGGGTTCCAAGCTGGAAGGTGATGGGACCTGCCATGGTGGAAACCAAGGAAACATGTGTATGTCCACGGAAGTCTTATTGTTATTTTAAGGGTCACTTCTGACATCTTTAAAATAAATTTACTAATAAATAAGATTATGTGTTTTCAATTGACAAGATGAAAACAAGGACCCTCTAGGCCAAGTGCACAAAAGAAAGAAGGCATTAATGAAAAGATGACAGAAAGCAGTTGTCTTCAATGTTTTGAAAAGCCTTTTATGTTAGTTTTCTATGGCTGTGTAATGAATTCCCAAACTCAGCGGCTTAAAACAGCACCCACTTATGAGCTCAGAGTTCTCTTGGTCAGAAGTCTGGTTTGTCATGGCTGTTTGGATGGTTTACCTGCTCAGGGTATCTCAAAATTGAAACCAAAATGTCAACTAGATAGAGTTCTCATCTGCAGACTCTGGGGGAAAATCTTCTTCCGATATCATTCTTAACCATTGGCAAAATTCAGTTCCTTTTAGCTATAAAGGAGATTTCCATTTCCTTGCTGGCTGGGGATACACTAAGCTTCTCCATGTCACCTGCATTCTTAGCTATATGACCCCCTCAGTCTTCAGGCCCATGGTAGTATGCTGATTAAATTCTTCTTGTGCTTTAATTTTTGGCTTCTTCCTTTGGCACATGCCAAAGAAAATGCTCTGTATTTAAAAGATCAGGCCCATCTAACAGTCTTTATTTTAAGGTTGACTGACTTGGGATCTTAATTATATCTACAAAATCCCTTCACAGCAGCACCTAGATTAATATTTGATTGAATTACTGGGAGAAGGTGTGTGTACATAGCGGGAATTGTGGGGCCATCTTAAAATCTTGCCTACCATATCCTCATCAAGATTCGTATTTAGTTGGAAAGCTTTTTATTCCGTATTCCATACTCAGTTGTGAGAGCAGCATGGCAGTATTTTTGAAAGGTTTTATGACATGCTGAATAAAGAGCAAATCAGTTTAATAAAATAAACAGCCAATCAATTCCTAAAATATAAGAAGGAATTGACCTTTTCCCTCCATAAATGTTAAAGTAAGGAATTGTTTTCTCTTCACCAAAATTTTCTCATGGATTAAAGGCAGGAAGAATATTCTGGGATAAAGGAAACTACACAAAAAGTCATAAAGGGTGAAACCAAGAGGTGCTTTCCACAAACTTGAAGTGAAGATTTTGAGCTATGGAGGGACTTGAGCAGATTTGTATTTTAGAAATATCAGCCTGAGGCCAGAGGATGGACTGATGTGGGGGAAGTTTTTGGAGGCTGGAAGTTCTGTCAGGAGGTTTCCAAATGGGAAGTGGTGGGCGCTGTGGCAGAAAGGAAGGAGAGAATGCTAAGGAAAAGTGATGGACAGGATTATACAGACAGATGAGAAGCGTGAGTCAAAGAGGGAAAGATGAGAACTCTGTGTCAGGTTTTACTAGGCTGAATCCAGAGGGCTCTAGAAGGTGATCAGAAGTCTTGGTTGCTATGTTTTGGGGTTGGGTAAATGCAGGGAGAATCTGAATGGAGAAATGAATTAGAGCAACTGCTTGGAAGAATACTTGCTTTTCCACAAGGAGAAAATGCAGGAGAGGGCCTTTAACTGCCCTGGTACATGGCAATAGAAAGGGGGCTTGCTTTGGCTTCAGGCTTGGCCAGAAGGATATACTTATTTTCAATCACAAACATCCTTCTCCCCTTTTCTCTGCCTTCTCTCATCTGTGCACCTCAGTCATCTTTTATCTTGTGCCAAGAGGAATACTACCTAATAAAAAATGATTACTTATAGTTAGAGTGTTAATGGTCACCAAGCACTATTTGATCTTCATTACAACATCATGAGATTGTAGAGCAGATGTCCTGCCCATTTGATAAGGAAACATCTGAGATTAAATGATGGGCCCTATATTTGGTAAGTGGCAGAGTCCTGTTCAGCTCTCAAGTCTTTTGATCAATAACATGCACCCTTTCCACTGCATCATGTTTCAATGTACTACTGGGTAAGGACTTTAAAGAGTATTGCACTTTATCTATATACAAGGAGCCTAGAGCAGTGGTTCTTGTAATATTTCACAAGTGCTATCTTGATCCAGTTTTAAAGTTATGACTGAAAACTCTCAGTTCCCCTTTGCAGACAGTTTGCTAAGCCCTGACCCCAACTGCCATACTTCACCCATCAGGCCCTAACACCACTGGGTTACGATACAATTATGAGAGAGTCCCAGATACCTAACTTCCGGGGATGACCCCTTCCTCCTTGAGCCTGAGGAATTGTTCAAAAATACTCAATCTCAAGTAATCCCTTGGAACATAGCCAACCCCACTCCACTTGCCAAACATAAGCTTCCTTATACAAATCCGGTTTACACTTTAACCCTGTCCCTGGTATGACACCCTATGTAGCTCTACATGGCAGCCTTCTCTCATGTGCTGTAGTAAGTGAAAAAGAGTTTTGCTTTTCATCTAACATCCAGCCATCCAAAGAACCTGTACTCATGCCTAACGGTAGATCTAAACCAATAGCTGGATCACACCTAACAGTTCTCATCTTTGGCTGGACACTGGAAACCCAAGGAGCTTTACAAACTACTGATGCCTGGGCCTTACCTCAGAGATTCCAATTTAATTATCATGAAGACTTGGAAGTTTAAAGTTCCCCAGATGATTCTTCATGAAACAAAAACAGAGACTCTGCTATTGATCTAGGCATTGTGGGTGTAAAGAAGTTCAGGAGTCAACAAATCTCTAGAAAATCTGGTGTTTATAAAACCCCTTAGATTTTACCAGCTATTCTCAATTTGTCTCCAACCATGTATTAAAGCCAACAATGAAAAGCTCTGAGCATGGAAATATTGAAAGAGTACTAAAGAGAGAATGGTCACAGCTCTGTAATCAAAAGTCATCTGCATCAATAACAATTACAGCTGATATTTACTGTTTATTGTCAGGCACTTTAAGGGCTATATCTAGTTTATCTTGTTTTACCTTCACAGTAAGGTCATGAGGAAGTTATTATCACATTTTAATTTTTTACAAATTAAAATTCAATCATTTTACATTTTACAGATAAGAAAACTGAGGGTCAACTATTAAAATGCAGAGTCAGGATCCTAGACTGGAATATTGATCTGTTTGATTTCAAAGTCAATGCTCTTAGCCACTGAATTGTACCTATTGATAACTTTGAAACATATAATATACCAGAAGCAAGTTAAAAAGTTTATCTTGTCATTAACAACTATTAAGGAATGCCACATACATACCCAGGCACATACTTAGGCATGCACACACACACAAACAGACCCAGGAATAGGAAGACCTTATTTATTAGATGTATTAGTATTGCAAATTAACTTATATCTCTCAAAGACTGAGTTTACCATAGTTAACATATGTGAGTTAAATTGCATCCAACTCTTTGCTACTCTATGGGCCACCAGGCTCCTCTGTCCACGGGATTCTCCAGGCAAGAATTCTGAAGTGGGTTGCCATGCCCTCCTTCAGGGGATCTTCTTGACCCAGGGATCAAACCCACATCTCTTGCATATCTTGCATTGGCATGCAAGTTCTTCACCACTATTGCCACTTGGGAAGCCCTAGTTAACCTAGTATCAGAGTTATAAAGGAAGTTAGTGTGATGGGATAAAAATGGACTAGGAATTTGGAAACATTAGTCAGTTGCTTCTCCCAACCTGCCTCCATAGCACAGACCATCTCCAAGACCCTGGTCTACCATAGCTCCTGTTGTAACTGGTGTCCACAGTTGTGCAATGTGGCATTGCATTGAACGATCTCTAAGACTTTTCCTAGTTAAGAAGGCAATAATTTTATTTTTTATTATTTGAAGCAATTGGGTATCTAATTCCTTTTCTCTAGTATTTATTCACTTGATTTTTTGGTCTTCAATTAATTATTTTATTTTTCAAATCTAATATTATATCAAATAGTTCAATAGTAGTAAAATTATGTTAATGATTATGATGATAATAGCTAAAATTTATGAAACACTAGATTCTAGGTATACATATGAATAATGTATATTAAATCATTTAATCCTCATAAGTATCCAAAAATAGAAACTAGTATTACCCCCATTTAAAAAAATTTTTGTGAGCTTTTAGTTCCCCAATCAGGGATCAACCCCCTACATCGGCAGGACAGAGTATTAACCATTGGACCACTAGTGAAGTTCCTATAACCTCATTTTATAGGTGATGAAACTGAGGCACAAGAGAGATAATAAATAGTTTGCCTAAGGAGGCATCTATGCAAAGTACATTATGAGAAACTCTGGACTGGAGGAAGCACAAGCTGGAATTAAGATTGCCGGGAGAAATATCAATAACCTCAGAAATGCAGATGACACCACACTTATGGCAGAAAGTGAAGAAGAGCTAAAGAGCCTCTTGATGGAAGTGAAAGAGGAGAGTGAAAAAGTTGGCTTAAAGCTCAACATTCAGAAAACTAATATCATGACATCCAGTCCCATCACTTCATGGCAGATAGATGGGGAAACAGTGGAAACAGCGGCTGACTTTATTTTTCTGGGCTCCAAAATCACTGCTGATGGTGATTGCAGCCATGAAATTAAAAGACGCTTACTCCTTGGAAGGAAAGTTATGACCAACCCAGTCAGCGTATTAAAAAGCAGAGACATTACTTTGCCAACAAAGGTCTGTCTATTCAAGGCTATGGTTTTTCCAGTAGTCATGTATGGATGTGAGAGTTGGACTATAAAGAAAGCTGAGTGCCAAAGCATTGATGCTTTTGAACTGTGATGTTGGAGAAGACTCTTGAGAGTCCCTTGGACTGCAAGGAGATCCAACCAGTCCATCCTAAAGGAGATCAGTCCTGGGTGTTCATTGGAAGGACGGATGTTAAAGCTGAAACTCCAATACTTTGGCCACCTGATGCAAAGAGCTGACTCAATGGACAAGACCTTGATGCTGTGAAAGATTGAGGACAGGAGGAGAAGGGGATCACAGAGGATGAGATGGCATCATCGACTCGATGGACATGGGTTTGGGTGGACTCCGGGAGTTGGTGATAGACAGGGAGGCATGGTGTGCTGTGGTTCATGGGGTCGCAGAGAGTCGGACACGACTGAGTGACTGAACTGAACTGAACTGACGTGGCATAGCCAGCATATGGCAGGAGATTGACTGAAGTAGTCTGCCTGCTGAATTTGTTCTATAAACTATTACACTCTACCTTTCAATATTTTTTTAGATGCTGTGAATAAAAGTTTTACCTTCTAATTAGTAGAGGTTATTTAATGACCCATTAAAACTGTGAAGCCCCACAATAATAAAGCCTCTGCCTTTCAGTGTCATTTGATTTAATAAAATTCCAGGTTTTTACCACTCTCCCCAGGTGGCACAGGTACACAGCCGATTTAAGAGACTCAAGGGATGTGGGTTCGATTCCCTGGGTCAGGGGGATCCCCTGGAGTAGGAACTGGAAACTCACTTCAGTATCCTTGCCTGGAAAATTCCAGGGACAGAGGGACCTGGTGGGCTACAGTCCATGGGTTTGCAAAGAGTTAGACACGACTGAGCATGCACGACACCACACACACACACACACACACACACACACACACCCCATACCCTGATGTCTATTCTTTATTTATAGCCCATGAGACAGATAATCTCTGGGATATTCCTTTATGAGAAAAATATATTTACATGTCATATTTAGAAAAAATAAAAGCATCTGTTTTGTTGTTCAGGTCGTTATAGCTCCTTACTTTTCTCTGCGTCCTGGGAATTTAATTAAAATAATAAAATAGAGAGAGCTACCATAGTTTGCCACATAATGATGATAGCAAAAAAGAACAGCACACAATTAATCTCTTCTTTCTACAATGTTGCCTGATGTGCACATTCATCCAGAGGCTAATGGTGCCAGTCATATCAATAAAGGGCAATGAGCTCACTGCGGATTCTGTGGGATTGGCTGGTTGTAAGCAATGTTTCAAGTCTCAGCTGTAAAGGTCTACAAAATACACAGCTGCTAAGGAAGTTGCCTTCGCTGTAGCTGTCAGTTACCATGGTTTCTGGGTCTAAAGGTAGAGCTGCTGTAGTCTTAGAGGCTTCTGAGTCTAAAGCCTTACTCCCAGGGCAAAAAACTGAATTGGAGCAATAATCCAGATAATTCACACAATGAGAAGCCAAAGTGCTCCCCACTCCTCTAGGAATTATCTATCTGGATGATAATTTTCAATCATTTCCCACTGTTTGGATAATATGCTACTTGCCCCTTGTGAAACGTGTATTATTAGCAGGAGGTGGCCAATGTTATGCAATTATGTGAACGTGAACTCTAGCTGAAATGTTTGAGAATTTTGTTTTTCAAATTGCATCAATAGGTTCATACATGTTATGTATGTATGTTAATTATATTATGCTATTTTATATTACATAATATATTATTAGATGCTAAGATAGCAGAAGCATATTAGAACAAAAATGAAATATTGTAGGTAGTCTCCAACTCAGCAATGTGTTACTTTCCCAAAGTCTATGTATAAATAAACTATTCAGGAACCCCTAGGGCATTTTTCTACAGAAACTAATAGTCTGATTAATTTCTTTTTTCATGTTCCATCTATGAAAACATATTTAGTGTTACAAGTAAGTCATGATCTCTCTGGTTTCTGGAGTCAGGAGCCTTGTTGTTGTTGCTATAAAAAAGCATAGCGGAAAATACCAGAAACATCAAGGATGGGTTTGTGTGAAATATCAAGTTTCCTCCTACTTCCTCCTGCCATCTCCTCACTCAGCTGGGCCCCTGGGCTCCTCTGTTCAGTGCAATGAGAGTCCCCTAAGAAACATTGCCTTGAGTTGAGAAATGGATCCCATTTAAATTGCTTTCAACTACTTGACCTGTTTGGGAGATTTCTTTGAATTATGAACTACATCAAGAGCTTCGAGGTGCCCTGCCTCACATTTAGAACACATGCACATTTATCTTTCTCTTGGATTAAGCTGATTATGGATATGAATTTGCACAACTGTATTTGTATTTGATTATAAGTTATTGAAAATCAGAACTAAGTAATAAGGCAGGTTAGTTTTTCAATTTTATTTATTTATTTTAATTGATGGATAATTGCTTTACAGAATTTTGTTGTTTTCTGTAAGGCGGGTATTTGAATTACTATCCTAACTTTAAAAATTATCAAGAAAATAAAAATCATAGAAAATTAAAAGCATACAGATAAAAGTAATCAAAATATAACAAGCTGTAGTTATGAGATAAATAAGTACTAGGGATGTAATTGGAACATGATAAATATAATTAACACTGCTGTATGTTACATATGAAACTTGTATAGAGAGTGAAAAAGCTGGCTATGACAAAGCTATGATGAACATAGACAGCATATTAAAAAGCAGAGCCATCACTTTGCCAACAAAGGTTTATAAAGTCAAAGCTATGGTTTTTCCAGTAGTCATGTATGGATGCGAGAGCTGGACCTTAAAGAAGGCTGGGCACTGAAGAACTGATGCTTTTGAACTGTGGTGTTGGAGAAGACTCTTCAGAGTCCCTTGGAATACAAAGAAGATCAAGCCAGTCAATCCTAAACGAAATCAACCCTGAATATTCATTGGAAGGACTCATGCTGAAGCTGAAGCTGAAGCTTCAATACTTGGACCACACAATTTTGGGAAAGATTGAGGGCAGGAGAAAAGCAGGGGGACACAGGATGGGATGATTGGATGGCTTCATTGACACAATGGACATGAGTTTGCGCAGACTCCAGGAGATAGTGAAGCACTGGGAAGCCTGGTGTGCTGCAATCCATGGAGTCACAAATTTGACATAACTTAGAGACTGAACAACAGCACTACAGAGAGTAAATCCTGACAGTTTGCATCACAAGGAAAAATGTTTTTCTATTTCTACAATTTGGTGTCTGTGCAAGATGATGGATGGTCACTAAATTTATTGTGAAAATTATTCCATGATGTGTGTAAGTCAAATCATGATAGGCTGTGTTGTGTGCTTCGCTGCTCAGTCATGCCTTTCTCTTGGGACCCACTGGACTGTAGCCTGGGGATTCTCTGTCCATGGGAGTTTTCAGGCAAGGATACTGGATGGGTTGCCATTTCCTCCTCTGGGGATCTGCCCGACCCAAGGATTGAACCCGTGTCTTTCGTGTCTGCTGCATAGCAGGTGGACTCTGCCTGCTGAGCCGCTGTGTATACTGTACACCTTAGACCTATGCAGTGCTGTTTGTCAATAAAACTGAAGGAAACAACCCATATAGAATTCAAAAATAGAATCATTCCTGAAATGACAGATATCTTAGGTGCCCTTCCATTTTACCAGAGGAATTTTTCAGCAAACACAGGCTTAGCAGCTTAGAGAGAGCTTTCTGGGATCTTCAAGGGGATCAGGGGAGATCATCCATTCTCAAAGACCTAAGACCAACTTTGTTCTGTTCTTAAAGTAGACTTTTCCAATGGAGTTAAGCTTCTAGACTTCTAGACTCTAAGTTCTCTTTAATGCCTCCTGCAAATATCTAATCCTATTCCTTATACCAGCCCCAGATGGAACATGTGTACACTCTGGGCAAGGCAGAAATTCACTCAATAAAGCACTTCTCTGAGTACTGTACATGCCTTAGAAAGCTTACTAATCTTAATTTTCTGAAATTAAATTCAAGTATATTTGCTAGAATACATTTCCAAGTGAAATGGATGATAGTAGAACTAAATCTTTTATGATGATGTGGTATAACTTTAAGAATTAACCTTAATACAAGTTAATGATGTGACTTTCTGGGTGTCAAGCATTAATAGCGGCAGTACCAGCAGAAGCCTCACCATCACAGAAGTTTTTGCTGACTACACTATCTCTTCTGCTGATCTGTTCTTTTAGCTCCTTCCCTCTCCAATTCCCAAGTTGCATTTGGTTCTTTGTGCAAAGGTTTCAACTTGCTGTGCCTCACATTTTCTTAGTGGTAAATTTAACTTGCTAATATCCAACTATCCCATGTGTATTACTCAGGGCCCTGGTAGTACACACAACTGTCTCAAGATAATTGGTAGCTCTGAAATCTTTGATAGCACACATTAGACATATATTCATTCTTTTCACTAATGCGACTCTAATTTCATAGACATCCTTATAGAAAATCTCACATTGATTAGAAATGACAGTACTCTTCCTTGTCTTTTTATCATTTTACTTCCATATTGAACATATACTTTTTAAAAATTTATTTATTTTTTTAATTGAAGGATAATTGTTTTGCAGAATTTTGTTGTTTTCTGTCAAACCTCAACATGAATCAGCCATAGGTACACATCTAGCCCCTGCCTTTTTAAACATATAGTTTTATTTTCATACTATATTTACTTTTACGCAAAATAAGAGCCACTACCAAACTAAAATAGGTATTGTAATTATACAATAAGTATCAACTATAGGCAAAATACATTTTAATACATATACCATATGACTTGGTATTCAGAGATGAAAAAATCCTGGGGGAATTTTTGACCCAATCATTTATTTTGTTATGTAATTTCCTCTATTGAGAACACTGTTCCTGATGGATGGCCACTTGTCCATTGCAGGAATACTTCTAATCAATTGTTTTCTTATAAAACAGCTCTTTCCATCTCAAAGAGCGCTGTTTCAAAATCCTTCTTAACATAAACCTAGATCTATTTCATCATAATTTCTAGTGTCTGGTTCCTGCAAACTCTTCTCCACAAGCCACTCCTAATAATTTGAATTTCTTAATAACATAATCCCCTAGATAAAGCAAAAGAATTATCATGACATGAAAACAAGAAGATAGGTCATTAATGGGTGGCAAGAAACAAAGGCATGACTTGACAGAACCGAAAGAAAAGCAGAGAATGAGAATCAGAGCAAGAATAAAGGCAGGCAGAACTTACCCTGATGCACTGGAATATAGAGTCCTTAAATTCAGAGAATGAATTCGTGAACTTCAGGAGAAGCAGCATGAAGCTCTTTTGGAGGTAAGAGGATGTTTATGGGAAAGCAAAATCAGCAAGGTGGGTGGTGACTTGAATAGAGTTAACCATATACAGGGTGAGCTGCTTTGTCAATGAAAAGTAGATTTGTCCAACTACAAGGAAGAGGGGTGATGGTGATGGTGATGGCTCCTGGCGGGTAGAGGCAACTCTGTGATCACCTAATGAGACCATCAGGGATTGTTTGTTCTTCTGAAAGCGTGTATATGGGATGAGAAATGTCCTCATATGTAAAATAAAGATGATGTACTTTGATTAGGACTATGTTGTCCTATACTGCTATTCATGCATGTGTGCTCACTCGGTTGTGTCTGACTCTTCGCAACCCCATGGACTGTAGCCTGCCAGGCTCCTCTGTCCATGGGATCTCCCAGGCAAGAATACTAGAGGGGACTTCCATTTCCTTCTTCAGGGGGCTCCCCACCCAAGGATTGAACCTACATCTTCTGCCTTGGCAGGTGCATTCTTTAGCCACCAGGGAAACCACATACTGATATTCATGGTTGTCAAATAGATATTATATGTATAGTAATGTATGATTTTTATATATAAATATATATGACAGAAAATTGAGTAGAATTTTTCTCTTTGCCTGGAACATGTGGGCAAGCATATTTTGGTGATATACACACTGAGTTTTGACCAAGCTAAGCAGGGAATGAGACAGATCACTCCACTCTGTATGTGTGACTTCTTTCTCTCTATGATGTCTTCTCAAGAACACTTTCCTTGAATTTGGCAGCCAGCATTTTTATACCATTTTTACCTGAAAGTAGGGCTGAAAGCTGGAGGAGATTAAGGATGTTTTCTAAGAGAAAGAGAGTCAGAAATCCCTGGAGGACTTAAGATTACTATATTTGGGCCATTAGTTATAAGTGGTCTAGATGTTTGTGGTAGTGAATAATAACCCCTCAGAGATGATCACATCCTCATCCCTGAAACCTGTAAATGTCACTTTACATGGCAAAAGGGACTTTGCAAATGTGATTAAGTTAAGAACCTTCAGATGGAGAAATTATTCTGGATTATTTTAGGGGGCTCTTAATGTAACCACAAGAGGATTACAAAAGATCAGTCAGAAATGTGAGGAAGGAAGCAAGAGATCCCAGTGGTACGGACAGGAGACAAGGGATGCAGGCAGTCTCTAGAAATTGGAAGAGGCAAGAATGAGCTTCTCCCCTGAAACTTCCAGAGGAAACATGCCCTTCCAACTTCCTGACTTTAGCCCTGTTAAGACTCATTTTGGATTTCTGACCTCCAGAACTCTAAGAGAATACATTTGTTTTCTTTTAAATCGCTACATTTATGGCAATCTGTTACTGCAGCAATAGGAAAGCAGCAGTATTTTGTATGTTTTCCATTAATTTAACTGCTTTCTATAAATCTAGTAGAGGAGCCCTTGTTTCTACATCAGATATTCCCAGGGTGCTGTGAGAGGAAGGCGAATTGAGGGAGTATACATTCAACCATGCAATAGTACGTGAAACTAAATTGTATCAGTCAAGGTCTGTTAGTTGCAAGGTTCAGAAAACAACTCTGACAGATTTGAGCAGAAAATGAGTTTACTGAGAGGATATTGGGAACATTACTGACTATAGGATTTGGAAAATAAATAGGAACGAGGGAGCCAGGCGTCAGCTAGGACCAGCCTGAGAGTCCTGTGGAGATGCGCCTCCTATTGCTGCCAACACTGACCACGAAGCTATGGCAGTTCATCAAGGCCCCAGAACCCAAGCACCACCCTGCGTGACTGTCCCTGATGCTTCTGAAGATTTAAGGATTTTACTGCTGTTGCCAATACCTGCCAACGGAATAAGGTTTGCATGGCCCCTGCCTCTCTAAATCACTGACTCCTGCCCATAGTCTAAATTGGGTAAATCTGATTGATCAATTCTAGATCACATTTGGATCACCGTAGGTACAAAGGAAGCTGGCAAATGAGCAGCTGTCGGTTTCAGCTCCATCAGAGAGAGTTTGCTCTGTTTCTCATGCATGGTAGGATATGAATTCTCAGAAGGTGGGAAGAGTCTCAAATGATGGGTAGGCTTAAAAATGTATAAACATCCCTGACCTAATTGTTAAGGCAGACTGATATGGCCAGGAAAATGAACAAAAGAAAGTAGTAGAATACACATAATAAATATGACATTTTGAAACTGGCGGGGGGGAGAGGCTAAGCTTAAAACTAAAAGAAATCCTACAAATGGAGAAGTATCATTATTCAAAGAAATAATAATAATAGTAAACATTTATCAAGAGCTTGCTACATACTAAGTACTCTTTTAAGTATTTAATGTGTTAATTCTATTAAGCCTCATAGGAAAGCATTTACCTTACTTGTAGGTAAATAAATGAAGGCATCAGATGTTTAAATAAAACATGTAAATTTACACATCTAGAAATAGAAGATCCAGGCTATACACCCAACAGTCTGATCCAGAGCTGTAATCATTAGACTTTATTGACTCTTGAAAATAAGATCTGCTTCTTTGAAAGAATTGAATAATTGGCATATTTTAACAGATCTTTTAATTTTAAAAAGTCAGGCACACTTATTGTAGAAACAGCAACAATACAGAAGTTTATTGGGAGTGGAAAGTAATAGTGCTCTCTCCCTTTCCCCATAAATCGCACACCACTCAGATGGACATTTATTTGTGTAGTGCAAGTTCTTACAGTCTCCAAGTTGAGTGTTAGGCTGGCTCTGTATTATATAAAATCCTATGAAACTGAGCCTTGTTAACCCCAGGGGACTATATGAATGAGGATAAAAGGGAAGAGAAATTTTAGTATTTCTAATGTGGAAAGGTTCTGTTGGGTTTTTATTTTTATCCATTATTTTCCTGAGCCCCATCTTACACACCTGAGCTTTGGAAAGTCTTTACCTAAAATCTGAGCGCAGGCAATGAACCAGTGACAATCATGCAGAGAAATTAACTCATACTCACACAGTTTTTGTTTGTAGGGGTGGGAGGCTTCAGGGTAATCTAGTCATTTTGGTGACTTTAGCCTAATAAATTAAATTATGGTTGAGCACTCTAGTTGAGGACTCTCAGAGTAAGACTACAAATCTTACCCCCAGATCTCAGGGTAAAGGAAATGGGGTTGATGAGCTCTGGGCCCACATTACCATACTGGAACCATTAATCCTCCTGCTTTGTGTAAGTGTTCTATTTCTTCGAGGATTTTATAATAAGCTGTGCTTTTTGTGCTATCTGTAGATGTTGTCAATGTTCTTTCTCTTTTATCCTATGCTCTCATTCCCTTCCAGGATCCAGGGTGACATCAACACCTCTGGATAAAAAGCCAACATCTGGGCTGCCCATTCTTCTGGTGCCTCAACTGTACTGACATCTTCAGCTTCTTAGTGGCCCATTTCCATTGCCATATTCTGGACCAGGACAGCACCCAGAACTGGTCCAACCTATTGTACTTTTAATCCCTTCATCTACCTCACTGAGTGTATCAATCAGGGTTCTTTATTGTAAACCAAATAATCTGATCTAGATTGTTTAAGCATGAAAAAAAAAAATTGACATACACTAGTTAGATCAAGGAAACCAGGGAGCCATGTCTACATGCCAGAAAGTAGGAGTGGTGTTTGACTCTATCAGGGACTGCTCCAGTACTCTCACCTGGAAAATCCATGGGGTCGCTAAGAGATGGACACGACTGCGCGACTTCACTTTCACTTTTCCTTTCATGCATTGGAGAAGGAAATGGCAACCCACTCCAGTGTTGTTGCCTGGAGAATCCCAGGGACAGAGGAGCCTGGTGGGCTGCCGTCTATGGGGTCACACAGAGTCGGACACAACTAAAGTGACTTAGCAGCTAGTGAAAATATCCCTGCTGCCAATATTCAGTATCACCAGTGTTGCTGGTACCAATGATGACACGGGTGTCATTGGATGCTGAAAATGCCCAGCCAATTCTGAAAAGTCAGGCATCTTTACTGATATAGTTGCTAGGAAATGCATCCCTTTTGCTCACTTTCTCACATTGTTCACTCTTTGAAATTGATATTCCAGGAGCATGAAGCTGGTTGCTATTCACATGCCATGCTCTAGTAGAAAAGTTTGTTCAGGGAAGAACAAACTTGGTTTGTTCTTGGTTTCTACATTGGGTAAGCAAAACTTAGAAGGCAGAAAGAACTCAAATATCATATATGTGTTCAAAAAGTTCCTTAAAGCCAGAAAATATTGCAAGAAGCCACCATATAATTATTTCTTTTTCCAGTTGTTCTCCCTTATCAGGAATTCTAGTACAGATCACTCTACATGTACTTTGTTTATACATTTTCTATTTTCTTGTCATCTCCAAGCTAGGTTAGATTTCATGATAAACAATTTCAATCAATTCCTTAAGAGTATATTGGATTCCTTTGACCCATTATTTTTTCACCCTGACTAACCCAGTATTGGACAAATCCAGCTATTTACATTTTTTTAATGTCTGCATAGGGACTGTGCAGCATTGTTGGAAGTAATTACACAATTAAGCAGGTAATTGTCACTGCATGTTAATGAACCTGGGGACCACACCAACCCTGCCCTTAAGGTTGTCAAGGATTCTGTTTCCCTCGTCAGTTCTTTTTCTTCATAGCTGCCATTTTGAAAGCCCTATTCTATTCTTAATTCTCTCATTATACCCTTCTATTAAGCTCCCTCATATTTTGGGCATATAATTTTGTCTGTTACTTCTTAAAGAAAATAAATCCATCAAAAAATTTTTTTCAAAATGTTGCCCATCAACCTATAAACCTAATTATGTATATTTACATCAAATTGCCTTTTTTCCCTACCTAATAAAATGAGGCCTGGTGGCTCAGATGGCAGAGAATCTGCCTGCAGCATAGGAGACCCATGTTTGATCCCTGGGTCAGGAAGATCCCCTGGAGAAGGAAATGGCAACCCACTCCGGTGTTCTTGCCTGGGAAGTCCCATGGACAGAGGAGCCTGGCAGGCTACAGTCCATGGGGTTGCAAAGAGTCAGACACGACTGAGTGACTAACATTTTCACTTTTCATTAAAATGAGACAACTCTTTAGGGTTTATCTCTTTCCATCAGCATTTAAACACACTCATATAACTCCTTATTAAATTAATTTAAAACATAAAAAGCCAAGTAAACAATTGTATAAAAATAACCAGACCTACTCTGTACCAGCAACTCTTCTATTGCTTTTACCCTTCAAAGGAAACTGATTTCTGGCTTAACTTTCCACTGAAACAGCTGTCTAATAGGATTTTACTACCGACTTCTCTCCCTCCCTCCCTTCTCCCTTCCTTACTTCCTTTTATTTCTTCTGACATTTTAAAAATTTATTTAATTTTTGTCTGTGCTGGGTCTTCATTGCTACTCCTGTGATTTCTCTAGTTATTGTGTGTGGGCTTCTCATTGCCGAGGCTTCTCTTGTTTCGGAGCATGGACTCCAGGGCATGAAGGCTTCAGTAGCTGCTGCTGACCGGCTCTAGAGCGTGGGTTCAGTAGTTGTGGCCCATGGGCTTAGTTGCCCCTCAGTGTATGGTATCCTCTTAGACCAGGGATTGAACCTGTGTCTCCTGCACTGGCAAGCAGATTCTTCACCACGGAGCCCCCAGAGAAGCCCTCTTTGCTTTCTTTTCTTTCTCCTTATCTATTTAACCACCCTAGGTCCTTAAGGATATAGCTTCTTCCTACTTCAACCTCATTACTTGGGGCCATGGGAAATAGTTCTGTTATACTGGATTTGTTCCTGGGAAAATGACATTTGGTAGCTTCAAAATTAAAATTCAAGCATGTTTGCATCCAAAAATGTGTTATAAATTCTGATAAGTTTGCACTCTCTGAATCTTTCTCTGACAGTCTAGAGAGTCTAGTTGCAAAGAACAGGAACCCATTAAAGTTAGCTTAATGAAAATGGGGAATATTGGACGTATTTAGAGTTGCTTTGTGTGACTGACTGGCAGAAGTGCAGGTGGTCCTCGGGGGGCCCTGGCACCAGGAGCTGGGCAGTGATGACCTGGGGCTCCTCACTCCATCTCTCAGGACTGTGAGGTCTCTTTCAGTGGTTTTTACAAGCCGGTAAGCTTTCTTTTCACTCACTGCAGACTGCCTTTTTCTGCTTCTCAGTGCACATGGACAGGTGACTTTGGATTTACAAACCACATAAACAGTGTTCTCAATAGGATACTGAAATATTTCTCAGAGATTTCATGGATTCCAAGGAAGTAGGTTCTTTTCTGCTTAAGACCCAATATCATCCATTCATCCTAACTAAGAATTGTTTTCAGGTTTGAAATCAGTATTTTACTTGTGTTTTCTCTGGATTTAGAAATCTCTCTCACTTGACCCCTCTTTTTCTTTCTGCTCTAATGTTATCACACTGCATCCTGGCTGATGAATGCATTCAGGTGTTCTTGTGACCTTGAACAAACTATCTTATCTCCTTTCCAGTTTCTGCAGAGGTTCTGCTCTCCATTTCTCTAAAACATCCTCTTTTTAACCCATCACACATTTTTCTCTTTTGTTTTTTAAAGTCCTCAAATTATTTTTTTAAAAAAAATCCTCCTGTAGTCTAAATAGAATATATCAACTCTCGTTGCAGAAATCATAGTTTTGAAAAATGAAACCATCATTTATGTAGACAATAAACATCTAAATGCATGCCATGTATGATATGTATGACTCTGAGCATATAGAATGCATAAAATTTACTTTTAGTGTTCCAGCATCTTCCAGCATTATGATTTGGGGCTCAAACATTAGCAATATTATCACTATTATTTCATAATGGAAACACTTAGACTTGAAGAGTTTAAGTAATACTAGTTCAAATTCTCATGGTTATAAATGTAGAGGGAGAATTCAAACTCATGTCTGAGTCCTCAGAATCTTTGTCAAAATCTTACAGAAATCTTCAGTAGTGGCAGATTGCTATCTCTTTTGTCTCGTGGATAATTATAATTAGGTTCAGTGGATGCTCCAAAAGTTATTGGGATCCAAAAGTAATATAAAAAGTATTTTATTACACTGATATGCATGATCATTACAATGTGAATGTAAATATAAGCTTTTTTTTGGTTTCAGAACTTGTATAAGGTAACTGTAAAAAAAAGTTCCCGAAATACTTTGAGTAGTGACAGCCTCTCTGAAATGAGTATGTGAGTGAAAGTTGCTCAGTTGTGTCTGACTCTTTGCGACCCCATGGACTGTAGTCCATGGAATTCTCCAGGCCAGAATACTGGAGTGGGTAACCTTTTCTTTCCCCAGGGGATCTTCCAACACAGGGATCAAACCCAAGTCTCCCACACTGCAGGCGGATTCTTTACCAGCTGAGCCACAAGGGAATTCCAAGAATGCTAGAGTGGGTGGCCTATCCCTTCTCCAGGAGATCTTCCCAACCCAGGAATCGAACTGGGGTCTTCTGCATTGCAGGCAAATTCTTTACCAACTGAGCTTAGTTTTCTAAGATGAAGGATATTCTGAAGAATAACTTGCAATTATATGTACACATTCTTTGGTTTCAAAGAAGATATCTTATTAATTTACCACTTTCTAGAAGGCTTTTAAAGGAGAGATAACTTACTTCAAAATCCACTATTTACCACCATAGACTAGTTAGTTTATCATATTAATTTCTGTCACTTAGGCAACCCAGGGGGAATAAGAATACAAAGATAATTCAAATACTAAGCAAAAAGCATTCTGAAACGTAATAATTTCTACCATAAAGTTGACATCAATGTGCTTGTGTAATTGGGCTAGTAAAAAGATCAAGATCTATTGCATCTCAAAATATGCATTTTCTATAGTTTGATTTAGGCTTTAAGTCAACCTTCTTTAGATTATAGCTTTTTAAATTGAAAGAAAATGTGCTCTTTCCTTTTGTAGCTCATAAGACTTATTTGTTGTCATTGTTTGCTCACTATGGTATTCTCAAGGCAGTTTTCTGTTCTTTCACATCTTTGTGGATATCACTTCAAATAAAAAGAATAAGCATCTTTTCATTGTTGCTCAAAAGCACAAACAAATACCATCTGTTCCTTAAACTCTTCCAGGTATAGTGACCACCTATGGCTCTCCATCTGTCCGCAGTACATCTATCCACATCAGCTGTGCTGTCGGTAGATCCTACACTAACGCTGTGGCAATAATTTTTTTTACATCTCACTTTATGTTTGGTAAAATGTGAAATTTTGATTCATAAATAAAATATGAAACTATACTGTTTTCTAAGTTGACTTGGGGAGACATTTCAAAGGAGAATTTCCCAAAATCGTTGCAGCAGCACTGGCATTTGTGTTTTGTCTTTCCAATGGATTGTTTGGATGTTTGGATAAACATCATTGGGATGTTTATCGTTCAGTAAGTTAATTTTTTAAAGGTAAATCTTCCTATTTTTCTTCATAACTCACACAAGTAAATACTATCATAGCAAATAGTGTTAAATACAGATAAATGGGTAGGCATTTAAATAACAAAATATTAGTATTGCCAGCCCCACTGATTTTGAGTCATTTCAATTGCAATAAAAATTATAATTTTAGCAATATTCATATTAAAAATTTTTTCCTCATAATTTAAATTAATCATAGGGCATTTGGCCACAATTACTAGGCTTTTAACTATACATATTAAAGTAATTCAATTTGTCTTGAGAGTTGAAGAAATTAGTTAGGAATGTGAAAAAAAATTATAAAATACACATTCATAGAAGAAAAAGTTCCATAAAAAAATGGCAGAATAAGAACTTCTGGCCCTCAACACCCCCACAGCAACAACAATTTAACAATGATATGTGGATCAAAAGAACTTTATGAGAAGTTTAGAGTCTAGTTAAAAAATCGTATTACTTCAGATGAGCATAAAACCAAAAGAAGCCAAAAAGAAATGAGTGAGAACAGCAATCTCACTTTACCTGCATCAGCCCCTCCCCAAGACAGCACCTGGGAGGAAAGAGAGGGTGGAACAGGGCTTTTGGTGCACCGATCTATGGGCCAGTCTCCTGTCTCGCCTCCGAGGCAGAGAACTGATGGATCTGACATACATCAGATACCTGTGGTTCCATTAGGATCAAAGGAAAAAGAGCATGGTTCTATGAGAGGGAGGTGAGGCACAGAACCCAAGGCTTCTTCCCCGGGAGGGGAGTGTCCCGGAGCATAATCTTTTACTTTGTTTGAGGGGCTGGCTTCTGTCTTGTCTCACCAAGACGACTGACACAACCTGCTAAGTTTGGTGGAGGCAGCTAAGAACAAGAGACTTGTATTCAGCACAGCTCTGTGCGTTTGAGAGGAGGCACAGAGCTGGAGGCGTCTCCACTAGGATCAATTTAGAATATTACTTAAAAAATCAGTACATCACAAAGACAGCAAGGGAAGTAAAGAGTGACAAAAAAACTACAGAATAGAAAAAAAAAAATTGAGACAGTGACAATTTACTGTCTTTAATTATGTTAAAAGTAGAAAAGTAGATGGATTAAACTCCTAAATAAAGAGCATAGAGGGGCTGAAAAGACTTTAAAAAGAGAGAGAGAGAGAGAAAAGATCCAGTTCAATGCTGTCTACAGGAGACTCATTTTCGATTTAAGGATGTGTATAGCTGCAGTTCTAGATCAAAATGGCAAAGTAGAAAATCCTGAACTCACTCCTCCCATGAACACACACAAAATACAATTAACAACTTCATTGAGAACAACTATCTCTGAGAATGACCAGAAGACTAGCAGAACAGATTTTCTACAATTAAGGACATAAAGAAAAGGCCACATTGAGACGGGTAGTGGGGCAGAGATGTCAGAACCCACATCTCCAGCGTGGGAACCCACAAATGGATGTCACAGCTGCAGTTTCATCCTGAAGAATCTGGGATGCAAGTCCCAGGTTAGTGTCTGCATCACTGGGAAAAGGAACACCCACAATGTCTGGCTTTGAAAACCAGCAAGGCTTGTATCTTGGAGAGCCAAAGGGCTGTGGGAGACTGAGGCTCTCCTCTTGAAAGACTCACAGACAACCTCACTTACTCTGAGTCTCAGGAAAGGCAGCAGCTTGAGCCATAGGAGGTTCATTGACTAGTTTTATAATGTGTGCCAGAAGGGCAGGATTCTGGTGGAACGTTCTCCGGAGACAGAAATCCTGGTAGGTGCCAAGTTTCAAGCTCCTACTAGCAGGTTCAGTGTCGGAGGGCGCCATTTTGGTCACTCCCCGTCAACCTCGCTAACACCGCGCTCCCTGTGCTGGTGCTCCCTTGAGGATCTGCCTCATGTCACTGCAGGGCTTGGCTGCCACCTCCAACGGCGTTCCTGTTCCATCACTCATGGTGAACAACCCTGAACCCCTGCAAAGTGGTTCCTGATCTGGGGGAGCGGGGCCCAGTCCTTCTAAGCCTGGATAGTGGCCTTGGCCCGCACAAGTGCCGCTCCAAAGTGGCGCTCACCCTGGGGGCCGGCCACACACACCAGTGTACCCAAAATAGTTGCAGCTAGGGCTCACAGCCAGTCACGCCAGGGGCCAGACCTGTGTAGTAAAGATACAGACACGGTCTAAGTGTCCACTGATAGATGAATGGATGAGAATCTGTACAGTGAAAGAGGAAAACAAGGAAACAAACGAATAGAACAGAAACAGACTCAGAGAACAATCTGGTGGTCACCAGAGGAGGGGGTGGCAGAGGGTCAGGCAAACTAGATGAAGGGGATTAAGAGGTACACATTTCAAGTTCTAAATAAATGATTTGGTCAATAATTTTAACAGCTTTGTATGGTGACAGATGCTTGCTAGACTTATCATGGTGATCAATTCATAATGAATTTAAATTTCAAATTACTAGGTTTACTCCTGTAACTAGTGTAACATTATATGTCAACTATAATAAAAAAAATTAAAAGGAAATAAAAAGCAGGCAAAATGACTCAAAACTGTGATTTAAGTCAGACAAAGGCAAATATCATATGATACCATTTCTATGTGGAATCTAAAAGAATGATACAAATAAATTTATTTTAAAAACAGAAATAGAGTCACAGATGTAGGAAACAATCTTATGGTCACCAGGGGGTAGGGGGGGAGGGGTAAATTGGGAGGTCAGGATTGACATTTACACACTACTGTATATAAAATAGATAACCAAGGGGGCCTACTGTATAGCACAGGGAAATTTACTCAATACTCCATAATGATCTATATGGGAAAAGAATCTAAAAAAGGGTGGATATATGTATATGTATAAATGATTCACTTTGCTCACGGAAGAAACCAGCACAACATTGTAAATCAACTCTACAATGAAGGTCATCATATAATAATAAATGGGTCACTTTATCAGAAAGATATAATGATTATACATATGTGTGCACCCAACATCAAAGCACCCAAATATATGAAGCACACATTGTCAGGACTGAAGGGAGAAACAGATAGCAAAACAATAATAGAAAATTTGAATACCAAACTTTCAAAAATCAGTAAGTAAACAGAGGATTTGGACAACTTAGAATTATCTATAAAGATTTTTCTGGAAGTTTGCCAAGCATTAAATGATTTCATTTATGTTTCTCTTTTGTGTACTGTCATATTCCATACTTCTCTCCATCAAATCTACTGTACTCTTATAGGGGAAATTTGCTTTTCATTCTTGTTGGTGAAAGTAAATAGTATTATTAGAAATAGCAAACCAGAGTATATACATTTCATCAAAGAATTTTGTTCCACGAGTCATTTACTCTATTCAGAGTCAAATGAAAGAATTCATACCAAACACTTAATGATAGGGTACAGATTATCCAATTTGATAGGAGACTCTATTGACCTCATAACAGCAGGAGTTGCAATATAAAAGACATTAGGAATAAACAGACAGTAATGATATACTGAGAAATGTCTTAACTCTGCCTATAATACAGAATAAAAAGGGAGTTTTTTCTGTTATATTTCTTTGAGGTCTAGGATGAAATTAAAACCCCAGGGAATTTCTATTTGGTTTCAGTATCCTTCAATAATTATTTTTTATTAAAAATAAATAATATTTCCTTTAGCTCTTATCTTTAAAGACTAGGTGAATCCTTGTTACTTCTCCCAAGAATATTAAATTCAGACAAAACAGTTATCTTTTCATTAGGAAATCTACAAAATAAATTATTTCTCTATGGATAGGAGGACTTTCCAGGTGGCGCTACAGGTAAAGAATCCACCTGCTAATGCAAGAGATGCAGGTTGATCCCTGGATTGGGAAGAACCCCTGGAGGAGGGCATGGCAACCTATTCTAGTATTCTTACTGGGAAAATTCCATGGACAGAGGAGCCTGGCAGGCTGCAGTTTGTGGGGCTGCAAAGAGTCAGACATGACTGAGCCACTGAACACATGGATAGGTAAGGGACACTGGTATACTTATAGACAAATGTCTTTCTCTTTAAATTTCCTGTTTTCTGTAATAAGTTTATAGTCAAGATCAAGCTGTCAGTTGGCTGTGATAGGGTAGGTCAATGTTCCGGTAGATGAGTCTATTTCAGACACCTATTTCTTAAGCCCTTGCTTAAGAAATGCTTTAGAGGCACAAAGCATTTTATGAGAGCACTGCCTGCAGGATAATGATTTATCCAAGTATTATACTCATTTGTCTAAGAAATGAAGTTGCTGCACCATCTTCCTTAATATATTATCTTCAGTCCCAGCATGGGAGGACTAGGAAGACACGTGCAAGTGGTTAAAAAAATGAATTAAGGATATTAAATGTCATCACAAAGAAAATGTAGGATATTATAAATACAGTCTGAAGCACCATATATAGAAAGTTCGTACTTGACTATTAACAATGCCTTCCAAAAGGCAACTTAACCACTTTTAAATCTTCTTACTATTTCTTCTCTGGTTGTCTTTATATCTCTTTATAATATCTTCATATTGATATGTATTATATTATTGATTTATGCCTTATATTTTTATTTCATGTTATGCTGGCTTATTGTGCTTTTCTCATCCCCTTCCTCATTTATTCATTTAAGATATAGTCACTGTGTGCCGGGTCGTGGGGATACAACAGTTAATGAAGCAGATAGGGTCCATGCTCTCAAAGAGCATATGGTTATTTGAGGAGAGAGATAAGTATGTAAATAAATTAATCAAAAATTCAAGTGTTAACGGAGTGAAATGAAGACAATAAAGCATGACAATACTAAGGGAAAATGTGGGTGGAACCACATACAGCTTTACATAGAGTCAGGGAAGTCTTGCTGGGAAAGAGATCTTGAGCTAGGACCAGGATAAAGGGATTCCTCTTACGGAAATCTGGGTTGTACATCCCAGATAGTAAAAAAAGCAAAAGCAAAGACCCTAGAATTGAAAATTTTTCCATTATGATAGTAATTACATTTTACATAAATTTTTACATATTTGCATACTTAAGAAATTGCTTTTGCTCCATTTCTATTAGCATATCTTCATTTTTGCAGTATATAAGATATGGATTTCATTGTTTTAAAATCTCCTTTCCATCGTTTCCCTTTTACGGTTTTGTCATCTAAACGGTGGAATTGTTAATGCTAACAATTCTATTTTATGTTCTATAACCCAAACTAAGCTGTTCAATTTTCTGAAAGTTCATTCTAAAAATTCAAAAGAAAACAGTGTTTGCATTACTGTGAGTAGTAAAATCTTGCTCTTTATAGAACCAATGGTTTGCCATGAGCTTTTTTCTTTTGTGTACAGCTTTTTATTTTTCTTCATTTCCCTTGTTTTTCTCTTTTCCCTGTACTATTTGGTTTATCATACTTTTGTTTTTTAATCTACCAATAAAGCATTCTATTAGCTTCACCTTTCCTCTAGAGGCTCTCATGAATTTTTTTCTGGTCTTGTTTGCCATCTAGACCTTTAACATAACTATCACTTGGAGACTTTCTCTGTTTTTCATATTTTGTCCCTCAATTTCCTGAATCGCACATCTTTTTCTTTGTGTCACTAGAATAGTTTGGACTACAAGGAACAAAACTACACCGAGATGACCTAAGTAATTACAAAACTAATCACCTCACACAAAAGAAGGCCTGAGATGGAGTGATTCTAGAGCTGTTTAATTCAATAACTAAATGGAAGCAAGGATGTAATTACTTTCCATCTTTCTGCTTTGCCAGTCTGAGAGTTATTGTCTTTGTCCAACTGTCTTCCTGCTGTCAGGATGGCAACATGGAAGTCACAATTCTAAGGATCACACATAGGCATGAAAATATTATCTTTTTAAAATTTCTCTACTTCAAGGTTAGGGAAACTTAACCTAGAAGCCATCATGCAGATATCTGCTCTTGTCTCATTCCTAAATAAAATGTTGGCAAAGAAAATGAAATTAGTATGATTGGCTTAAATAATCAAAATTTACCTATAAGGTAGGAGCTAGGATTACCATTCCAAGACCATCAGGGAGAAAGAGAAACAACTACCCAGTCCCCTCCTGACCCCAAAGTTGGAAGAATGGAAAGAGTGGCTATTGAAATAATTTTTTTTGACTGAGACCACACTGTTCTGAGCCACATTGCCAGGAAGAGTACCCTAAGAAGTGCACAGAGGTAGATTTTGGTGGTCCCTGCATATGTGAAAATGTCTCAATTTTATCTCCCAAAAGACAGGTAATTGCCTACTTTCGGACTCTCAGAATGAAAAAAAGTTTCCTCAGGACTTTGAAGGAATTTCTCCATGTCCACCAAGATCCAGTGTTGAGAATTTCCAAACAGGACTTTTTAGGTGATCAGGTTCATCCTCTGAAGGTTTTTAGGATGTGCTCGTTATTCTTGGTGTGCTGCAGTTTCTTAATGTAATGTTGTGTTTTGTTTTTCTCATCCAGTGCCATTCACCTTTGAATCTAGGGTTTTATGATCTACTTCCATTCTGGGATATTTAGTTTTATTGATCAAATGACAATTTCCTCCCACTTCTCTTTTTCATTCTCTATTTCTGGGGATTCTTTTAATTGCATATTTGATGAAGATGTCATGAACTGGTCTTCTGTGTTTTATTTTTTTTTCCTCTTTTTTTATCTTTGCTCTTACATTTTCACCTCTTTTTAATTGTTACAATTTCTGATAAAATCTTCATTTTATCACTTAATTCTCAGCTGAATTTTTATTTTGGTAATCATATTTTAAATTTTCATGATCTTTTAAATTTACTCCTGTTATTACTTTTTTATTGCAGCATATTCTGTTTCAGATATAGACGTGATATCTCCTCCAGTCTCCCTACATTTATACTGAAGTCTACTTGTCTCATTATTTACTACTAACAGGCAGATAATGTGTTCCCTCATTTCTGAATTGACAAAAGGATTGAGGGGAACTTTAATGGTTCTATTTCTATACAGAGATATTGACTTTATAAAGCCATTACTCCTCAGCTGACAAGAGTAATTCAGGCAGAGTGGAGAATGATATATGCAAGGACCAACAACATCTGACAGCTTGGATGTTGATTTCAGTGGAGTATCTTGGGGACATCATCAAGATTTGCCACTGTCAAAACTGCAAAGATGCTGAATTTGTGTTGTGTATTCATCTAGTTCTCTTTCTCTTTCCTATTCTTTATAGCTATTTTTTCCTGTTTTCTCTAAACCCAAACTGGTCACTGCTCTCACATTATCCACCCTGAGATTCTGTTCAGGCCTTTCTTTCCTTAAAGTATGTCTAGTTTACTTATACTACTCATCTATTAAATCTGCTAATCTGTAAGATTTCAAAATTAGCTGATTAGTTCATGTTTAAATGTGAATGATTAATGATCCAAAGAGAGATCTTGAAAACTCAATAACATTTAATTGTCATAACTGAGAAGATTTCTGAGACTCTTTCCAGGGCCCCTTGTTTTGTCTAGGCATACTCTCAGAAGCTCTAGCCCAGACACATTTAAAACAGTAATCAGCAACTTAATGTCTTAATTCTGAAGAGATTTATTATACCAATAATGACTTGTAAATGTATTCACTTGATATAAATCTACATATACATCATATACATACATTCTGTTTTTAGGCATAGGAGTATATATGTCTTTCCATGTTTTTCAAGATCCAGATACAAATTATAGTCAATCTCTATACAATAAAGCCTTCAGAGAGAGAAAGTTGTTATAATTGTTATACTTCGTATTGTTATACTTCGTATCTTTCTTCCTTCTCAAAAACATCTAATGTCATTTTGACTGCAACTTGAAGTCTTTTATAATATTGGCCAAAGGAATTAATTAAACATAAATGAGAGTGTTGCGCTTGTTATGTATTGATGACTGATTTAAGAATGCACTCAGAAGCATATGGGGCTTTCATGGTGGCTCAGATGATAAAGAATCTGCCTGCAATGCAGGAGACCTGGTTTAGATCCCTGGGTTGGGAAGATCCCCTGGAGAAGGGAATGGCTGCCCACTCCAGTGTTCTTGCCTGGAAAACCCATGGATGGAGGAGCCTGGCAGGCTACGGTCCACGAGGTCACAAGGAGTTGGACATGACTGAGCGACTTTCACTTTCACTTCACTTTAGAAGCATATATCTAGTTTTTCAATGTGATTATTGTAAACAAATTCACAATATATGAAGGACAGCTGCACTGAAGCAAAAAGTTTTATATATATATATATATGTAGTGCAGTGCAGCTCCTACGATGAAGATAAAAAGGAGTCTAAATACTTTAAGACTGCAGGAAAGAACTTCAGAGCTTATATCAACTTGGAAACTCTGGTAAAACAACAACCCATGAGAAGTACAGTAAGCATGACATGGAATGGACTGAGAATTAGGAATGAATTTTTAAATTTTTAGAAATTTTTAATTAGAGAATGATTGCTATACAGTAGTGTGTTGATTTCTACCATACATCAACATGAATCAGCCATAAGTATACATATGTCTCTACCCTCTTGAACCACCCTCCTACCTCCCACCCCACCCCTCCCCTCTTGTCACAGAGCACTGGGTTTGAGCTCCCAGAGGAGTGAATTATAATTGGTTCTTTACATGGATCCAACTCAGTAGGGTACAACACCACCACTCAAACACAATCTCCAGAATCAATCTTTCTTATCCTTTCTTCTCAGCATTTTGGAAAGATTTCACAGCTTTCAGTCATTTTCAAATATTGAAAAATGAAATCTAATGTAAAATTCTAATTTTACTTACAATTCAAGGCTTCTCTCCTTTTCTTAACTCAAGCCTAACCCAAGGCTTAAGATCAGGGATGGAAAGGTGAATCAGAGAGAGAGAGAGGACAGCTAGGCAGCACCTGAGGTCACGTGCAGATTTAAGAGAGAACCACCCATGAGTGCAGAAAACCTCCTTTAAAATGTTGCTGCTTATTTGCAAAATGGTGCCTGACTCTTGCAACCCCATGGACTGCAGCTGACCAAGCTCCTTGTCTAGACTTTTCTGTTTAGATCGTGAAATGTAACAACTGAAGCCCATTTTATTTCTTCTTACCATTTCTCCTGTGGCATTGTGCAAAATGATTTAAATGAGTGATAATGTGAGCAGGGGATTTTCATATCTCAAATGTTTAGAATGTATGTATGTGCAAACATAAATAATATACCCTCATCCCTGCAAAACTGAAGTGAGGAAATGGCGAGTCTGGAGTGTTGATAGAGATTGAGGTTACCCTGGAGGAAAATAAGATATGCTAATAAATATTTATGTTCTCAATAAATATGTGAAGAACTTCTACGATGGATATATACTTAAAATTGGAGTGCTGAACTCAGGTTTGAGGCAACAAGGAATTGAAATATCTGAATGTATTCAACATTCAGTTGGAAATAGCTGTTTAATAAGCACTCTGTGAGAAGTTTCTTTTTAAAAATTAAGCTAATGTTGATTTCATGATGCATATATATTTAAACTTCTGTGGTTTACTAGTAAAACTTTGAATTAAAATTATTTATTTTACAGCTTTTAAAGATTATGCATATTGATGTACATTGTATTAAATAAGAAGACATTTTTAAGAAAGAAATTTAAAAATTAATACCTATAATTCTACCATCTAGAAATAACAACTACTGCTAAGTGTTTGATATCTTTTAAATTTCTTTTATATGGAAATATAAATTTATATAAATATTTTATAAACATAGCATATACAATATATTTATAATTTGAATTTTTAATCATGATTAACATGTCATAATTTTTTTGCTATTATAAATAGTGCCACAAGAAAAAAACCCTTGCACATGTATTTTAGGTACTGCTGTGATCTGAATTTTTGTCTCTGCTCCCACTGCAAAGGATACAAATGTTGAAATCCTAACACCCAGTGTAACCATATTAGGAGGTGGGAACTTTGGAGAGTGTTTCACTCATGAGGGTGGAGCCTTCTTGAATTAAATTAGTGTCCTTATGAAATAAGTTCTACTGAGCTCCCTAGGTCCATCTGCCATGGAAAGATACAACAAGACGTCTGTAACGTGAAAGAAGGCCCTCATCCAATCACACTGGCACCCTGATATCAGACTTTCAGCTTCTAGAACTGTGCGAAATAAATGTTTGTTGTTCATAAGCCACCCACACTATGATAACAGACTGATAGGAACATACAAGTTCATCATATCTCTGATACAATTGCATTTTTATTTTTATGTCTTTTTATCATATAATGAATTTTGTCATAACTTAGTTTATCTGAAATTAATATGCTACCTTGGTTTTCTTTTGATTAGTTTTTGCAAAATGTATCTCCTCCCATCATTTTAAGGAGAAGGAAATGGCAACCCACTCCAGTACTCTTGCCTGGAAAATCCCCATGGATGGAGGAGCCTGGTGGGCTGCAGTCCATGGGATCGCAAAGGGTGGGACATGACTGAGCGACTTCACTTTCACTTTTCACTTCCATATACTGGAGAAGGAAATGGCAACCCACTCCAGTGTTCTTGCCTGGAGAATCCCAGAGACAGTGGAGCCTGGTGGGCTGCCGTCTACGGGATTGCACAGAGTCGGACACGACTGAAGAGACTTAGCAGCAGCAGCAGCAGCATCAGTTTAAGTTCAATACATATCTATGTGTATATGTACATATGTTGTGTGTGTGTGTGTAAGCGTGTTTTGGTATTTTCTACTTTATATATATGTTTTCTTTTCCTATTTTTCTTCTTTCCTGCCTCCTGCTGGATTATTTCTTTTTATTCTTGTATTATTTTTTAGAAATTTCATTCAGTTCAACATTAATTTGGCATTTTATGTATATAAAATGAATTATATATTAGCTAAGTATTTCAAACAGTTCCATGAGTTATACGCTACTAGTATGTTAATTTTATGGGTAAAGGAAAATGAGCCCTAGAGAGAGAAAATAATTAGCCTAAAGTTACACAGTCAGTAAGTAAAAGAACCAGAATTCAACTCAAACATTTTGGCTCTAGAGTCTATGCTTGTCCCAACCGCAGGGCTAAATCTGTGCCGTGGAGCAAAATGTAGGGTTTTGGTCAAGGCTATAGGATATTTTTGGACAATATTACATACCATGCAGCAAATAACAGTAGGAAAGTTTTCATTAGGAGGTGGTATTTGAGCAAAGACTTGAAGGGGTAATGAAGCAAGTTATACAGATATCTGAGGAAAGAGAATTCCAGATAGAAAAAAGTACTGAGCCCTGTGGTGGAGGCCACAGACAAGGAGTCCATTTGTCTGTGCGCAAGCAAGGGTTGAATGATGACAAGTGAGCAAACAGGAGGATAGGTCATGTAGCGCCTTGTAGGTTATAGAAAAAAAGCTTTTGCTTTAGTGGACCAGACACACCCATTCAGTTGTGCATTGCGGAACTGCAGAGTAGGCTGGTTCCAACAGACTAAAAGGACTGCAAAGCCTAAAATATGTACTATCAGACTCCTTACAAGTTTGCCAACCTCTGTTCTACTCCACGGATGTTTGTTGAATCAATGAAAAAAACCTCAATTTTGATATTTTATCATACAAATATATTATCATAGACCATATAGTGTATATTTTATAATACTGTACATTTTTAATGTATAAATATAATGTATGTTCATACACATAAAATATATATTGTTGATATATTAATTTAATGTATATTAGATACATAAGTGTGTTCTATAATATATAAATATTATTTAATAACACAACTATATATGCTACACAATAGTATATACTGTATAACAATATATAAATAACAGGGAGGCTTGGCCTGCTGCAGTTCACGGGGTCACAAAGAGTCAGACATGGCTGGGTGACTGAACAGTAATAACAACAACAATAATAATATATAATTTTAGCTCTCCATAACTCATACATATATGTGTATATATTAAAAACTATTATACATATATGTGTGATATTAAAAATATGTATATCTCCACAACTTTTATACTCTTTTCTCAATGAAATTCTAAAATGGGGACTAAAAGTAAAGTCAAGTCGCTCAGTCGTGTGTCAACTCTTTGTGACCCCACTGACTGTAACCTACCAGGCTCCTCTGTTCGTGGGATTTTCCAGGCAAGAGTACTGGAGTGGGTTGCCATTTCCTTCTCCAGGGGATCTTCCTGACCCAGGGATCGAACCCAGGTCTCCATCATTGCAGACAGATGCTTTACGGTCTGAGCTACCAGGGAAGCCCAAAATAGGAACTAGGCCTTATAATTTCTTTATTATTTGGTTCTCAATTTCACCTGGTGCTAAAGTGTTTAATAAATACTTGAGCTTGTATAAAATTGTTCGAGTTACAGTAACTCTTTGTTCGAGTTACAGTAACTCTTAACCCACTGACCTTTATAACCAGTTGCTCTTAAATTGAAGGCGTTTGTCAGAGATTTAGAAGGAAAATATGAAATGGAATAAAATAAATGATTCAAGTATAAATCAGTAACTTATTGCTGGAACAATTATATGTGTGCGGGATAAATACGCTGTCCTCTGTGAGTTGTTATTAAGCAGTCTCCCAGAGTTAATGAACTTCTTAAAGTGCCCTATTAGCAGCAGATAGTTACACATAGGGGGTAGCTAGCTTGAGGTACTACTGAATCAGAACTTTCTGTGTTAGTTTTATATGCTTCTTTTCCACAGGGATTTTCCATTTTAAAAGCTATGGACACTGATGGATTAAAAAGCAACATGGTCGATATCGCTGGAAACCATGTAGTCCCAAACTATAGGCAGCTTCACTGAAGAGGTGTAACTCTTGTTTAAAAAGAAAATGTAAGTGAGAGAAGCGATAACAGCTTGGAGGAAGCTAAATCCACAAGTGAAGGGCACTGATGTGTTTTAAGTTTGAAAAGAAAATGTCTGATAATGTGTTCTGAGAGCAAAAATCTATAGTAGAGTTATCTTAGAGCTAGTAGTCTCTTCAATTGTGATTTGTCGCTAGCTATGTGGAAGTTTTAAAGTATGATCAACATTACCTGGTAACACACAAAATTAAAAATCTCTATGTTGTACCATGGACACTCTTTGAATCAGTGTCACTTGTCCAATGACTACACAAACCATATGAATGATACAGTTTATAAATGCACAAATATTCCACAAAGGAACACAAAATACTAAACTTTTATTATATCAGCTTAAATATGTTTTAGCTTGTTACAAGGCATAGTGTCCATATGATTGATACTCCAATGTGTCTGGGAAGAAAAGATGGATATTTACATGATCACAATTACAGAAAGAAGTTGCTGAACCAATTGATTTCTTGAACTACAAATGGTAACATGCAGGACCTTAGGTATCCCACTCCTTTGGCATATGTATTTGTGTACTTTTCACTGAGTAAAGCCCAATGGACTCTTCCAGTGCCCACAAGGCATTTTCTCTTTTGCTTTTGTGCAAAAAAAAAAAAAAAAAAATTACTGCCTAGTGTGTAGAGTTTGGCAAAGGGACACCCTTTCTGCCCTTAGACTTCGAACATCAACTACCAGCTTTGGATCCTGTGTTCCTATATTCCATTTTTTATGACAAAATAAACAATAATTCTCTCAGGTATAAGAATTTTAAATTTTGTAGAAAAACTGTGGCTGAGGCATGAGGGTGGGAACTGACAAGGGATTTGTATTAATCTTGTTACTTGGAACAAAAGACAAAAACCATTTTTCCGTGGAGGAATTGTACTCTTTTCTTCTGGGAACCATGTGAAATTTATTTGTTTTCACCTTAGGAAACAAGAAACAGAAAGCACGTTCCTTAATAAGTCTAAGAGTATGTGGAGAAAGAAATGTTGAGTCTCAGTACACAAGAAAGAAGAGGGAACTAATATTTACTGAGAACTGAATGTGCATGACACTGATAGAAGCTTTCCAAAAATTATCTCTTTTAACCATGGCAAGAACTTTATAACAGAGAGCTGAGCTTTACAGTTATTAACAAAATTCTTCAATTCATCCCACTATGCTTTGGTCTACAACTATTAGAATTTTTTATTCAAATTTACACATTAAGAATTCACAATGCATGAAATTCAGAGCTAAGGGTAGGCTCCAGTGTTGATTGATTTGAGCTAAATAGGTTATCAAGGATTCAGCAACAGCAACAAAACCTGTTAGCCCAAGTACATACAGTAAATTTGCAAGATATAAAATCAACACATAAAAATCAATTGCATTTCTAATCAATAAAAATGAATAACCCCAAAGGGAAACTAAGAAAACAGTTATATTTATAAAAGCATCTAAAAGCACAAAATTGTTAGGAATAGACTTAACTAGGAGGTGAAAGATTCATACACTGAAAACTTCAAAATATTGTAAAATAAATTAAAGACAAATAAATGGAAAGACATCCATGTTCACAGATTGAAAGAATTAATATTATTAAAATTTTCATGCTACCCAAAGTAATCTATATATTCAATGCAATTCCTATCACAATCCTAGTATCATGTTATATAGAAGAAAAAACAAGCCTCAAACTCATATGGAATGAGAAAGGATCTTGAAAAGTCAAAAGGATCTTGTTAAAGAAAACTAAAGCTGGAGGCCTCATACTTTCTGATTTCAAAGCATATTTCAAAACTGTAGTATTGAAAATAGTATAGTACTGGCATAAAGACAGACATATAGGCTAATGGAATAGAATGGAGAGACTTGAAATAAACTTAGGTTGTTATTGTTGTTCTGTCACCCAGTCATGTCTGACTCTTTGCGACCACACGGACTGCAGCAAATCAGGCCTCCCTGTCCCTCACCATCTCCCGGAGTTTGCCCAAGTTCATGTCCAGTGCATCGTTGATGCCATCCAGCCATCTCATTCTCTGATGCCCTCTTTTCCTGCCTTCAGTCTTTCCCAGCATCAGGGAAATGCAATCAAATAATAGTGGACAAGGGTGCTAAGACTTTGTTGTTGTTCAGGCGCCAAGTCCTGTCTGACTTTGTACAACTCCATGAACTGCAGCAAGCCAGGCTTCCCTGTCCTTGGGGAAAAAAAAAATCTCCCTAACAAAGGTTGTTGGGAAAGCTAGATATCTACATACAATAGAATAGAGTTGGACTCATCTTATACCACACACAAAAACAACTCAACATGGATAAAAAAGTTAAAAGTAAGGCCTGAAACTATAAAAACTCCTAAAGGGAAACATTATGGTAAAGCTTTACAGCATCAGTCTTGGCAATGATTTCTTGGACATGACACTGAAAGTACAGGCAACAAAAGCGAAAATAAACAAGTAGTGCAATTTTAAACTATAAACAACAGAGTGAAAAGGGAACACATTGAATGGGAGAAAATATTTGAAAACTACATATTTGGTAAGAGGTTAAATCCAAAATATATTGATATGAGAAACTCCTACAACTCAATGATACAAAAACAAATAACCCAATTAAAAACTCGATAAATGACTTGTATAGACATTTCTCCAAAGAGGACATACAAATGGCCAAAAGATATGAAAAGATGCTCAATAACACTAATCATCAGGAAAATGCAAGTCAAAACCATAAGGAGATACCACCTCATATCTGTTAGGATGGCCAATAGAAATAAAACCAAAATAACAAGCCATGATGCGGAGAGATTGAAACTTTTGTGCACTGCTAGTGAGAATGTAAAATAGTGTAGCCACTATGGAAAACAGTATGAAGTTTCTTCAAAAAAATTAAAAATAAAATTGCCATATGATTCAGCCCCATATCCCATTTCTGGGTATAACCCCAAAGAAATAAAAAAACAGGATCTGAAAAAGATATTTGCCTTCTCGTGTTCATTGCAGCCTTATCACAGTGGCCAAGATGTGGAAAAACTAAATATTCACTGATAGATGAGTGGATAAAGAAAATATGGTATGCACATGCAGCAGAATAGTATTGATTCTTAAAAATAAGAAAATGCTGTCATCTGCTACAGTATGGATAAAGCTTGAGGGCATTATGCTAAGTGGAATATGACAGTTAAAGGATAATCACTGTATTATTCTACTTTCGTTTAAAGTAATCAAATTCATAGAAGCAGGAAGTAAATTGGTGGTTATCTGAGACTGGTGGAGGGTGAGATGAGGAGTTGCTGTTAAGTAGACACAGTTTCATTCATGAAAGATGAAAAAATTCTAGTGAGTTGCTATACAACAATGTGCATATGGTTAACAACACTGTACTGTACACTTCAAAACTTGTTAAGAGGGATTTCACAATTTATTTTTTACCACAATAAAAACAAACTGAAAAATTAAGTTCTGTTAAAAAGGAAGAACAGAGTTAGATTCTGGGTAAGCAAGCAATCTATTCTATTAAAACAGCATTTTTGATTCCTGTATTTCAGCATCAGAGGCTGCAATGTGTTGGCCTGTGATCTACTAGTTTTCATTTAAAATAGAAAATTTACTTTAGGTAAAAGGAATGTATATTTCATTGAGCATAATATTATTAATTACTCTTTAAGTATATGTCAAACACTTATTTAAGCTCTTTATATGTGTTACCTAAGTTAACCCTCACAACAATTTTATTAAAGCAAATACAGTTATGTCTATTTACTGACATGAAAATTAAGAGCAGAAAGTTAAAGCAATTTGCTTCAGGTAAGTAAAGTGTAGAAAAAGAATTTAAACACAAGTAGCATAATTGTAGAGCCCACTCTCTTGAAACACATGAGAGAAAACTCCAAAGAGGGCTTTGTTATGAAAAAATATATGTTAGAGTTAGCCTGCCGTACATGATAGACAAAATCACTACAGCGGCTCAAAAGCAACAAAAATACTAACATTGATTCACAGCATCTTTTGTGATGTGTGATCACTTGAAGATAAAAGGAGGAACTAGAAGCATTGATAATATTTTGTCTGTCTTGCTGCGACACTAGCATACACCCTTCTCCTTCACTGTTTAAATGTGGTAGTCTCTTGACTTCCTGACAGAAAAAAATGTGAATTCTATTGTCCTTAGTTAATGCAGAAACAACTAGAGAACTAATATCTGCACTCTTAATTTCTGTCTACTTTGATAGACACAAAGTACAATTAAATATTCTAAGAGGTAACCGTAAATCATTTAAGGTAATTAGCTACTCTCCCTAGAAAGTTCAGCTCTGTAGCTCTATACAGTAAACTGGAAAAATTGTCTTGATTGACCAGTACTAGCTGATTCTCCAGGGGACATTTAATCTCTTAGGCTAAATATTGCTTTTGTGTCATGAAGAATGGGCGCAAGCCTGATGACTTTCACCTCCATTTTTACTTTTACATTTTTAGTTTATATTCCTTCACTTTCACAGGTGACATGCTAAGGGCTGTCACACCTACACTGTGGTGCCATCACGAAGGATCTGTAGTCATTTTCCTGTATCACTCTTTCTCTGAATTACCACGTAAGGGTCTCAGAATAAAGTAGTTGTATGACATCATGGGCTTCTCTGGTGGCTCAGAGGTTAAAGAGTCTGCCTGCAATGCAGGAGACCTCGGTTCGATCCCTGAGTTGGGAAGATCCCCTGGAGAAGGAAATGGCAACCCACTCCAGTACTCTTGCCTGGAGAATCCCACGGAGGGAGGAGCCTGGTAGGCTACAGTCCATGAGGTCGCAAAGAGTCGGACACTACTGAGCGACTTCACTTTTCAGATGACATCATGGTTTTCAAAGTCAAACTCTTCATTCTTCTCAACACTATATTAAATTTGTATATATTCTTAGTTTTATTCTTGAATTATTTAAACAATATGTTCTAAGTTTCATTAAAGTCTTAAATTTGAGTGTGCCAAGTCATAGTATAATAGATATGAAAATAATATTATATATTGTATTTTATTATACAGTAATTTCCCTTTTCCACATAGTTCTTCTTACCCACTGTTCTGAGAAGGAATTTTAATTCTTTGGGTTTTTTTTAATGCATAGTTTTCTCTTTGACTGGTTAGTGCATGGAATAATTTGAATCATTAGTGAACATTCTGGAAAGTGAAAGCTCTATTGAAAGGGGATGAAATTAAGTAGACTATCCAGGTCTAAAACTCTAAAAATTGTAATCTTGGACTTTCTCCAAAATTATTCTCTTGTCAGTATCACAAGGAACCATTTACTTGAATAATTTACTGTCTATGCTCCCAAGTGTGCATTTCAAAATCCTCTTTATTTCCTTTAACTTTTCATTAGGGGGATTTTCAAAATACACAAAATTAGAGAGACTAGCAGAGCAAAGTCACTTATATCCATAACCCAGCTTCAACAATTATCAACATTATCCCAATTATTTTTAAACTTTCCACTACTTGCCATTTTTTCCCCTAACATGTGCTTTAATGTAGATCCCAGATATCATGTCATTTCACTTATAAGTAAAATAATATTGTTTGCATAGAGCTCTTGTTAAAGAGTAAGAATTATGCAAGAAAAACATTCAAATGCATATGAAAATCACAGTTTTCCCTCTGTTGCAGGAAGGGGGACCCTTTCCAGGGCCCGAAATTGGGCTCTTGTCTAACACTCGGAGATGAATTGTCCGAGGAGACACATGTGCTGACAAAGCAAGAGATTTTATTGGGAAAGGGCACCCGGGCAGAGAGCAGGAGGGTAAGGGCACCCAGGAGGACTGCTCTGCATGTGCTCGCAGTCTCAGGACTTAGGGTGATGGGATTAGCTTCCGGGTTGACTTTAGTCAATCATTCTGACTCAAAGTCCTTCCTGGTGGTGCACTCCTTGTTCAGCCAAGATGGATGCCAGCGAGAAGGATTCTGGGAGGTGGTCAGACCTGTGGTGTCTCCTTTTGACCTTTCCCGAACTCTTCCGGTTGGTGGTGGGTTATTAGTTCCATGTTCCTTACAGGACCTCCTGTCGTAAAACAGCTCATGCAAATGGTTCCTACGGTGCCTGGCCAGGGTGGGCGGTTTCAGTCAGTGTGCTTCTCCTAACACCTCTAGACATGCTCAAGTAGTAGAGAGTGGAAAGGAGCCTTGGCAACTTCTAGTTCCCTCGAGTGACAATCCTGACTCAGGCACACATTAATGAGCTTTCAGTCATGCACCTTTCCCTCAGTTCTCTTTCCTAAAGTGGAAATTCTGAAATGTCTTTTACCTCAGAGACAAATGCTGTGTTGTTACAGTGAATACACACAAAGAATGTATGTTGCTGTTGTTTAGTCCCTAAGTCATGTCTGACTCTTTGTAACCCTTTGGACTGTGGCTCACCAGGCTCCTCTGTCTATGGGATTTCCCAGGCAAGTATATTGGAGTGGGTTGCCATTTCCTTCTCCAACAAAGAATGTACATATACGTACAAAGATGTATACATACATACATACCCTGTTAATCTCAAATACGACGGCAACTTAAAGAGCAGCTCAGCATAAAAGCACCAAATAAGTATGTGTTAAATGGAAGAACAAGTATATAAAAAATGAATTAAAGACATTATCTGTATAATGTCAGATTGTTGTCTGAAATGCATAAGTTAAGTCACTTCATCAAATGTTTTGCTCAACTGCTGTCGAGCAGGTAGCTATTTAGTAAGTTATTGGATATATAGTGTATATGGACTTCCCTGTTAGCTTAGTCAGTAAAGAACACACCTGCCAATGTAGGAGATGAAGGTTTGACCCTGGGTCAGGAAGATCCCATGTTGTAGGAAATGACAACCCACTCCAGTACTCTTGCCTGGGAAATTCCATGGACAGAGGAGCCTGGCAGGCTACAGTCCATGGGTTTGCAAGAGTTGGACATAACTTTGTGACTAAACCACCACCACCATATAGGGTATATAAAGAATATATACCTTTAGATCATTTGACTTTTAGTCTTTTGTTAATAAAACACAATATAATGGACAGATATTTTCATTCTTCATTTAGAGGCTTTATTATCATGTAGTAATAGCAAGAAAAATGCTACATTTTGCATACTACTGCTTATATTAAGTGTCAGATCTGTAACCTGTGTGTTTGGGCATTTTTGTTGCCTAGCATGGTGACTAAATGAATCTTCTCACAAGAATTCTTATTGATCACTAGCTGCTCATGGCGACTGCAGTGACATACATTTTGCAAGAAATTATGTTTTCCCGTGATTTTTTAAAAAGTAAGAGTATTTTGAACTGGTTAAATTAAATGATGCTCAATTAGACACAAAAATACTGAAATTTTATCTCTTTGGAGAGTACCATATTTTGTGGTTGTGAAAGATGCCAAGATGAAACGGCCATGGGCACTGACTTTTAAGAGCTTGCAATTGTGTCATAGAGAAAAACATGCTAAAATAAAGATCTGCTTCTAGACAGAAAGTTCTAGAAAGAAGGTTTTAATCAGCTGTTTTTCTAAATGTGATATATGCTGTGCCATGCTAAGTCGCGTCAGTCATGTCTGACTCTGCTACCCCATGGACTTCAGCCTGCCAGGCTCCTCTGTCCATGGGATTCTCCAGGCAAGAATACTGGAGTGGGTTGCCATGCCCTCCTCCAGGGGATCTTCCCGACCCAGGTATTGAACTCGGGTCTCTTATGTCTGCTGCTTTGGTAGGCGGGTTCTTTACCACTAGCACCACCTGGAAATAACATCATAGAATTAAATAGTTTCTGTGGGGGAAATGGCATAGAATTACAGGAAGCTTTTTAGTCAAAGCAGCTGCTCTTGTGATTTGTGCGGGGTTTACTGAATTCACACAACCCAGAGGGCTTACTTACTCTGTCACTGTGGTGGTCGCTCTTGTCTCATCACCCTACAATACTCAGCTGTACCTAGAAGCCACAGAAGGTTTACAGTGTCTAACAAACGGTGTTGATGAGATTTAAGGCTGTAGCTCTTGCCACTCTAGGGCTATGTAACAAACTGAGTTGTTTTGTTTTGGTTTTTTTTTTTCCATTTTAAAAATACTGTGTGTGGGGGGGAATCTTTGAATGTGTTGTACATAGCCGCGTGGGGAAGATGTGTTGTGGAATTTCTATCTCTGAGAGGTCTGGGGAGGGGTACATTGACACCCAACTCTTTAAAGGCCGGTACTTTATGCTTCTGTCCTCCTAATTCACACCTCCTGGCTATAACGGAAGGAGGGGCCTCGTCTGCGCCTCACCCCGCTGCTCCCGCAAGTGCAGGCTTCTTCCGCGGAGCAGCCCTGGGTCTCCCTGGGGCCAGCACTGCCCAGAGTTCTCTCTCCAGGACCCTCCTCGGGTCAGCTGGGACGTGCATGGTGCGCTGTTTGCTTCTCCCTTGGCCTCACACTCCTTGGGCCCGTTCTCAGCCTTCCTGAACTTCGCTGCAGCTCTGTGTGGCACACGGATCAAACAGTTCTCTCTCCCCAGCCGTCTTCACAGTGCCATTGTCTTAGACAGTGAAGGGAGGATCATGCTTATCATGCAGATAGAGTCAATTGATTTCCATTCAGGGTGAGTCATGTTTGCTTTAATTGGTACATCATCAATGTCCATTCTACTAAGACAGCCAGTATGCTCTTTGATGAATTGCTTTTAATTTTGCTCTGACAGTTTGTGGTGGATTCTCAAAGGTGATATTACCTTATTCATTGAAAACTGGAGATTTTTATTCTATGGCCTCATAGCAACACACTGACATTAAATCATACTCATTTGAAAGAGAATAATGCTAACATTTTGAATTATCCATGCCAGCTTCCATATTGTGCTAATCAAAGAAGGATGCATAAAAAGGTACTAATAAAAGACGGAGTCAGAGAGAAAAAAAAGACCATTTAATTGAAAAGTGAATTTCTATCTGAGATTGAATCCTAGTAATTAAAATTGAATTACTAAAAGTAGACTTAAGAGTGGGTTTCAAGCCACCATTTAAAACTGAGACTAACTTGTTTTCCACTTCAGTTTTATTTAAGAATTAAGTTTTTCATTCTATAGCAAAATCGCAAAAACAAACTGATTTATAGTGTTAAAGATATTTAATCAAATAATAACGACTAATAAATATACATATATTATTTCATTTACTCCCATTTTACACAACTGAATAGAAGTAAACAAACCATCCTGTGTGTGGGTGTGCACTCAATCATGTCTGACTCTTTGAGACTCCATGAACTGTAGCCCACCAGGTTCCTCTGTCCATGAAAATTTCCAGGCAAGATTACTGGAGTGAGTTGCCATTTCCTTCTCCAGGTGATCTTCCCAACCCAGGGATTGAACCCGCGTCTCTTGTGTCTCCTACATTGGCAGGTGAAATTCTTTACCAGCTGAGTCACCAGGGAAGCCCTATTCCTAGTTAAATAATCTGGGAAACATTCATACTTTACATAGATGCTGCCTACATTTGATGCTATTATCTGAGTAGAGAATTTTAAATTTGAAGGAAATATTGGGAAGTGTCTAACTGAACACCTTCATGAGTGAAGAAAATCTGGTTAACAGATCTTAAATAACTTAAAGTGCAGCAAGTAAGAAAGACATAATTAATATTGGGTCTCTTGACTCCTACTCAAATAATTTCTACCATGTAATTCATAAAGCTTTTTCTTATCTGTTTTAAATTACTGCTATCATATATCATTCAATATATTTATTTGAATTTTCGAACCCACTGAGAAACCTGGCATATTCCTTAAGCTAGAAAGACAAATGGTGTTACTCATTAATTCAACATATATTTATCACATCCCTACAAGACAAAGCCGTAACTTTAAAGTGAAAGTGAAAGCCGCTCAGTCATGTCTGATTCTTTGCAACCTCATGGACTATACAGTCCATGAATTCTCCAGGCCAGAATACTGGAATGGGTAGCATTTCCCTTCTCCAGGGGATCTTCCCCACCCAGGGATCAGACCCAGGTCTCCCACATTGGGGGCGGATTCTTTACCAGCTGAGCCCAAAGGGAGGCCCAGGAATTCTGGAGTGGGTATCTTACTCCTTCTCTGGCAGATCTTCCCCACCAAGGAATCAAGCCAGAGTCTCCTGCATTGCAGGTAGATTCTTTACCAACTGAGCTATCAGGGAAGCCCATGCATACTAAGGAACAGGTAAAAGAGGAGAAAGCAGGCAGTTACCCTGGAGCTTGATAGGTGATACAGTAAGGTCATCATACAGCATTATGAGTAGAGTAAAAGCTCAGATCAATCTTAGCCACAGGTTGTGTAATGAGGTTGGTTTCAAACTGAGCCCTGAATGATTAATAGTTGTTTCCACTACTGTGCAGAAGGACAGAAGAAGTATGTTCCAGGATTAGGGAGCAGAGTATGAAGCAGAATGTGGCAAGGCTCAGAAGTGACACCGTGCAGTACTTATACTTTCAAGGATACGCTAGGAGGTTGATTTTACTGAAGCTCAGTGAATGACAAAGGAAATGAGTCAAGAGGTATGCAAGGTTCAGATAATATTTGGACTTTAAACTGAGGGAAATAGAGATCTGGTGAAGGGGTTTAAGGAAGAGATACAAAGTTCACGGTGGTCCAAGGGCAGGGACTGGCACTTCTGTGGTCAGGGCAGTCATCTTGCTAGCTGACTCTTTGATTTGCATTGGTTTTCCGTTCTCCTTAGGATAGAGTCTAATCTCCTAAAACACAGTTTACAGGGATCTGCTTCTGTTTTTTCTACCTTGGTGCCAAATTTGTCTTGGTGCCAAAGACTTTAAATAGCCTTTTGAAAAGGTTTAAAGGAGATGAGTGGGGAGAAGAGGGGTAGGGTGGGAGTCAGAGAGCTTTGTGAGGTTGAAGAACCCCATAAACAACAACATTTTTAAAATATACAAAATCATTTTGAGAATTCATCAAAATATTTTTCTTTGACTTGTGATTGGATGAATATAGAGACACCAAACAGGAAGGATAGTTGTGTACATAAAGACAAAAATCATACTAAATAAATGTGTACAACATACTTTGATTTGTATATTTGAGTCGCTGAAGTATGTATATTATTGAAGCAACTGGTTTCTTCTTTCTTAAAAACTTATTGTGAAAGATGTAAGACATAGACATAGAAAGTATGTTATGAGGTAACCCTTACACCCAGTTATATAGTATAATATAAAATAATGCCAAATTGCTTAAAGCCCCAAGGTGCCCCTCTTTGATTTTATCTCCCTGCCTTCACCTGAACTGATACCAGCATTATGAATTTGGTGACACCTCCTCAGGAGATAAACTAAGAATACATTCTCATTGTGCCATTTTCCTGAAAGCAAAATGACCACTAATCAGGATTAGTATCATGTTGATTTATTATTTGACACTATGAGAAATTCTCAATTTTGAGAAAGTTTAAAACATATTTTTATACAAACAGTAAAATGAACTTTAAAAGATGGCTTAAGCCCTGCAGGATAAGTAAATTCTCATGTAAACCAGACAGTCTGGGCATTATAATAAAAGATAAAGCTTATGAGCTAAACTAAAGCTCTTGCTTTGACTGGTGTTCCTAATTTCATGCCATTTCCTTATTCTCGTGGTGTCTAATATGGTATTTTGTGCTTAGAATGATTTTTTTCCAGGGTTAAGCCTCTTAGGCTGATATACCAGTCTTCCTTGTGAGTGTTACAGTTCATCTGGTAGAAGGGCTGTGCTATTTATACAGGTGAGCAGGGCAAGTCCAGACACTGGTCTAGTTGATGTGAGATGAGAAGGGGAAGATGGGACATAAGTCCAGAAGTACATCACCAGATATTAATAAAGTCCACATGGTACTCTTTGCTTATCCAGTAACTTAAATCCTGGTCACGTTAAAATCACTCTGTCACTGGAGGATATCCAACCATTTTCTGTAAGACAGGAGTACTTGGTCTTGCACAGATTAACTTCAATAGCTTTAGTATTCACAGTGAAATATTTCAGCTTTATAGTAATAAAGAGATGCAATTATTTTTTACCAGATTACTTTTCCCCCTCTTTTTGAAAGTCTCAATTACATTTTGATTCATTGATCATTTCTGAAACAAATATACAGTTCTTGAGGCTCTGAAAGTTCCATTTTTACCTTTGGAGAAAATAATTTCAGTCTCATAATCACAAAACATTAACATAAACATCCACAGCAGCTCCTTTGAGACACGATTGCATCAGGTGTTGGGAAGTCAAAACAAATAAAATTTAATCCTTTTATTCAGGAAGCCCAAGTATCTCCTTGGGCAAGCAGATCCCACTGTGCCTGCTGTTTCTGGGTCCTTTAAACCAAGCACACTTCAAAGGCTGGGATTATCTCAAAAGACGCATTTAACTCAGACATCCATTGAGTTTCTCTGAACTTGTAACTCTCCAGCCTTTCAATTACCTTGTATGAGACAGAGCAGTGTCCTGGAGCCTCTGCCCTCCCTACAAGGGTCGACGCAATCATGTAAGATGAACCAGATAAATCAAATGACTGGCTTCCCAGGCTATAGAAACCCACGGTGAAGTCCACTGGGAAGTGTCTCCCCGATCCACTGCTCCTATTCTCCATCCTGGCTACCCCAAAGATCTACAGTCTAAGCTCCTAGCTGACAGGTTCAGTACCATTAGTATGAGCCTGGTTTTACTCACCAGCTTCTTGCCTATATCTTCCCTGCTTCCATTTCTGGTATTTATTAAACAGGATCTGTCTTTTACTGTTAAAGTTTCTTTCTTCCCCTCTGTGGACAACAGGCTTTTCAACTAAGGCTGTCCTGGTGTGGCTCACACAGTAAAGAATCTGCCTGCAATGAGGGAGACCCAGGTTTGATCCCTGGATTGGGAAGATCTCCTAGAGAAGGGCCTGGCAACCCCCTCCAGTATTTTTATCAGAGAATCCCCATGGACAGAGGAACCTGGTGGGCTGTAGTCCATGGGGTCAGAAAGAGTCGGACACGACTGAAGGACTAAGCACAGCACACCAAATAAAAGAGAGGGCTGTTCAGATAGATTTGGATTTAATTTTTTTATAGTATAAATATATTCCAGATATTTCATGGGGCATATTCATGCTAACATTTTATTGTTATTTGAAAATCAAATTTTTCTGAATCAGGCAATCCTACTCTCAACTAGCTTTTGATTGCCTAGACCCCAAGAAACCCCTGTACTTTTGGCCCCTGGATGTTAGCCAAGCTCGTTTAAGTTTGTAGCACCCTCTGCTGGGAAGCCAGACCGTGTTTTTGACCTGAGCTCTGCTCTGAAGCTGTGAGCAGTGAGCAAAGGGTGGTATAAGAAGGTATAAGATGATAATGGGGAATAGTGAGTAAATCCTTTTATACGAAGCATGGGGTATTTTGAAGAACTGGGCCATACATTTTTTCCCTCATTTATTTTATATTTTAAGAATTCTTACAGTCATATTAAGTCACTTATTGTTTACTTAATTTTGAAATCATGACACCTGTGTTTTATTTTTTCTTCTCCATAATGAATATACATCAAGATATTACAAAATTCTTTTGTAACTTGGATCCCAGAAAATGTCAACTATCTTTAAACTCTTGTTTTGTAGCATCTTGAGGGTTATAAGATCAAAAGATAAAAACAGAATATTATTTTCTAGTGATTAGTGTTTGTGGCACAGTGGTAGAGAATCCACCTGTCAATGCAGGAGACACAGGTTCAGTCCTTGGGTCAGGAAGATCCCCTGGAAAAGAAAATGGCAACCCACTCTAGTATTCTTGCCTGAAAAATTCTATGGGCAGAGGAGCCTGGCAGGCTACTGTCCGTTGGGTTGCAAAGAGTCAGATATGACTGAGTGAATGAGAAATAGACAATTTGAAACTTCTAATTGGAGAAAAGTGAAAGTGAATTCCCTCAGTCGTGTCTGACTCTTTGTGATCCCATGGACTGTACCCTACCAGGCTCCTCCGTCTATGGGATTTTCCAGGCAAGAGTACTGGAGTGGGTTTCCATTGGAGAAATGGCTACTGTTTTTCATTACAATGTTATTTTAAAATTAAATTTTGCTTCTTTGTGAGAGTCCTTCAGATCTCTTTCCATAGTAACTTTTCCACAGTCATTTGACACACACTTGCTGCAAATTTGCTGAGGTGTGGGGATATGTCTTTCACCCTTTGGGATCAAGTCGTACAAAAACAGACAACTAGCAGGTTGACTGAGCCAAATGCAAATTTTACAGGGCAGCGTACCCTGGCCTGAATGTTATGGACAGCTTTGCATCTGGTGGTCAACATCAAACTCCTCATCAGTTTCTTGAAATGTGAGGAGAAACTTGCATAATCCACTAGTGGAAAACAGAAGGCATATTCTGGCCTATTCAAGGTATATTCTGCCTTTAATTGTAATTTTGGTAGACTCAGGACAATTGTTGGCTGGGTAGAGAAGAAATGTGGGGGCAGAAAATCTATCTCTGAGATGCTGCTGGGCTCCATTCTCCGGAGGGGCCTATATCTTTCCCACACAGGGTCGTAGGAGAGACGTGCCCTTGACCATGACTCTGGCAGGCTGGCTGCAGGTGCAGAAAGTGATGGTGCAGCCTCCAGTGCTCAGACTGGTGGGAGAACATTCACAAGTCAGAGAGTTCCTGGTCAACTTCTGGAGAAATTTTCTATTGAGGACTGATGCCTGGTTTCAGACACAAGGCAATATTCTGGCCACAAGGAGAGCAACCAGAACCAGCAAAGCAGGAAAACAGATGGCAGTTCAGTATGGAAGTGTCTGAGGCAGGCTTCATAGCTCAATCCTGCAGAATGAGCCCATTTGGATGTCAAATATAAGGGAGTTCTGAGGTGCTGTGACTCACGGAGCATATGCGAATGAACTTCTGGCACACCACGTCCCAGGGAGCTTGGCTGATAAAGCTGAGGAGCAGGAGAGGTCAGTGGGTCAGCAGAACCAACTTGAGCATCTGGACGCTGCAGAGACAGTGGTTCATAAAGTCTCAGGTTTGAAGCATGATAGAGAAGCAGCTCAGGCAGAAAATACTAGCTTACATCAAAGGATGGAAACTGACAGCCCAGCAGATGTTTTGGGGGCTTAGTAATGGTTATCCACTCCAGTGTTCTTGCCTGGAGGATCCCATGGACAGAAGAGCCTGGTGGGGTACAGTTCAGTGGGTCACAAAGAGTCGGACACGACTGAGTGTCTAACACACACATAGTGTGGAAAGAGATCAGGAGATCTGAAAGTTATATATGCTTTCACATTTGTCACAGTTACCAACACTCCCCGTGGCCTTACACAGACTGTTTCACAGTTTAAGATACCCAGCTGTGGGGTCCCTAATGCCCTCTGAGTCTGGAAACTCTGGTGGACACCTTACTTGTATTTTGATTGACCTGGGAAGCTGAGAAGGGCTGGAATCTTCAGAAGCAGATTGGATCCAGCTGTGAGAAGCTGGATCAACCAGAGGTAGAGAAGGTAAAGTAGCTGCTGACAGTGCTAAAGGGAAAACTGCCATCAGAAGTACTATCAAAGACGTCTGGTTACTCTGACACAGAAACTAGCTAAGCTTCATGTCAATTGATGAAACCAAGGTCAGTCGCTCTTAATTACAGGGAACCAACAGACACATCTTTTTGCCTTTTCATACTGTTCATGGGGTTCTCAAGGCAAGAATACTGAAGTGGTTTGCCATTCCCTTCTCCAGTGGACCATGTTTTGTCAGAACTCTGCACCATGACCCATCCGTCTTGGGTGGCCCTATACAGCATGGCTCATAGTTTTACTGAGTTAGACAAGGCTGTGGTCCATGTGATCAGTTTGATTAGTTTTCTGTGACTGTGGCTTTCATTCTCCCTGCCCTCAGATGGCTAAGGATTAGAGGCTTATGGAAGCTTCCTGACAAGAGAGACTGACTGTGGAGAAAACTGGGTCTTGTTCTGATGCTGACAAAAGTCCACCTAGTCAAAGCTATGGCTTTTCTAGTAGTCATGTATGGATGTGAGAGTTGGATTATAAAGAAAGCTGAGCACAGAAGAATTGATGCTTTTGAACTGTGGTTTTGGAAAAGACTTCTGAGAGTCCCTTGGACTGCAGGAGATCAAACCAGTTAATCCTAAAGGAAATCAGTCCTGAATATTCATTGGCAGAACTGATGCTGAAGCTGAAACTCCAATACTTTGGCCACCTGATGCAAAGAACTGACTCATTGGAAAAGACCCTGGTGCTGGGAAAGACTGAAGGCAGGAGAAGGAGATGACTGAGGGTTAAATAGTTGGATGGCATCACCAACTCAATGGACATGAGTTTGAGCAAGCTCCGGGTGTTGGCGATGGACAGGGATGGATGGCATGCTGCAGTCTATGGGGTCACAAAGAGTTGGACACGACTGAGCGACTGAACTGAACTGAACAGACACATTTTGTAAGGACTCCAGGTTGTATTCTGTACTTATTTGAGTGGAAGAAAACTAGATAAGCAAGCTTCCAGAGATTGCATAACACCCAAAGGTCTATCTTACCTGTGAGATCATTGGATGATATCTTAAATAGGTTGAGAAAACCTGTTTTGGATGAAATTTAGGTGCTCCTAAAGAGATGCTAAAGGATGCCCTTTAGGTTACACTTTGAAAAGTGACAGTATCACCTGTAATGGTCACTATCCCAAAGGATTCTGTTTGAATTTATAGACCTGTGCCAATCTGAAAGCAGAAAACATGATCTTAGCAAAACAACCTTAAAAATGAGGCTTTTGCAAATTAATCCTCTAATAGTTCAGATAACTTAGCTACAGTATATTATACAGTGGTGAGCTAAAGAGGAAGCAAAAGTTGCCTAGCACAGGGTCTACATTGATTTTCAATAAATATTTGGTGAAAGAATAAATGAATTTTCAGAGAATTGAAACTGCATTCCCATCTTAAAGAACATTTTGTTTTTTTCAAACTTCATCTGAGGATTGTCCATGACTTACTAGAATGATGTTTAAAGTACTCTTTGTTATCAGTAAGAGTGTCATCTTAATAATCTGTCAACACAGATACAGCTGGACAGTTTCAAGCCTTTCTTCTACTACATAACCCTCTCTAGTAAGCCAGAAGATAAACAATATGGGAAAGGTACCTGAATGTTTGTAACTGTAGCCTAAATGGAAGTGAACCAATGGATATCTAAGGAAGGCATTTTCAAAGGATGATTTAACTGAACTGCAAAAGAAGTCCTAGAAAACAAAACAAAACAAAAAAAAGAAATCCTAGAAAACCAATTTATAACATACAGTCAGATGTCAAAAACAATTGCTTTCAAGAATCTAAAATGTTTCACTGGTATATTATGTGGTCTATTTCCAGTTAAAAATACTTACTTATAGTTGGAACATGTAGGGATCTTTTTAACGTCACAAGTTTTACTTTTCTTACACTTGTTTTCAGTGGTGGCCTTTTTGAGCATTTAATGTGTGCTGAACATTGGGGCTATAAGCAGGGCAAACATATATATGATTTCCATGTGCTTTTTGTACAAAATTTACTTCAAACTTCCATGAAGTTTAGCTAATTATGTACCATTAGAACAAACCTAGGTCCTATTAACTGATTGGTAACAGATATGATGCAATAACAGGATTCTCAATATTTTGGAGAATAAAAATGAAAGAGATTCAAGTTTGATCAGTGGGTATGAAAATATGTTATAACTGAAATTATATGCCTCAAAGTAAGAGCAATGAAGCAGAACTGAAATTGTTCTTATCTACTGATGAGACATCATCAACAGCATGACATTTAGTCACAAACATATTCACTGCCACGGACAAGCCTGGATATGCTGCCTTTATTTACAGAGTGACAAGTCTAGGAAATTCAGCATAACGTTAGTTTTCTACATGCTTTTCTCTTGAAGTAGCTTCAGTTTGACAGACTCTTTAGTATTGTATTTGGGGGGGGACTCATTTGGGGGCTAGTGTTGCTTATTAAAAACTGTTGTCCAGGGAGTGAGCATTCAGTTGGTGATTGTGTTAAAAATAGCTGAGGTTCATATACATCCACCCAGACCTTCACACACACACACACACACACACACACACACACACACACACACCCCTCTTAAATCATTTATGGAATATTTTTCCTTGAGGTGGTCCTTAATGATTTTTAATCTAGTTTCATCTGCACAGCTATATCGGAACTATTAACATATAGAATGAAGTGATCCAGGCAAATCTTTTTAGTAAAGTCTTATTTAAAAGTAGGAAACAACTTTGCAAAGTAAAATAAAATAAGAAATTAATTTAATATAGATCTGTGATATGAGATAATAATTAAAATAGTTATATATAATATGTATTATGAATTAAAAAAAAACTGTCAGGCTAATAATTTAATGTAATCACCTCCTTGAGTACATTTACTTTTCTGAAAGAAGGGAGAGAGCAGTTCAATCACCTAGACTGCATGAAATAGGGTCTCTGGGAAGCATTTGTTCATCAAGGGGATAGCTGGATCAATTTCCCATTACTGGTTTCTGTGAAGGTGTGATATTACCAGTAATACAATACTAAGGTGAAATGAGAATTTGTCAACTACTTCTGCAAAACCTCATCTATGCAATATTATTAAAGACCATACATACCCTTATCTGTAGTACTACCTATATAGGAAAAAAAGAGAGAGGGAGAAAAAAAAAACAAAATAAACCTCTGGACGAATGAATCTTGCCTATTAACTATCACAATAGAGACTATACATGATAATGTGGAATGAAGAATAATGAAAAGGATAAATAGGTATGTACATCTAGAGCAACAATTGTCAAACTTTAGTGTAAATTATTAAAGCCTGAAAGGCTGTCCAGATGACAGTTAGATCCCTCACCAGGATTTCTGATTCAGTATGTCAGGGCTGGGAAGTTACATTTCTAACAACTTCCCAGGTGATGTTAATGGTACTGGCCTGGGGCACCTACTTTGAGAAACACTGAGAAATATTGGTTGTAAAACGATATATCTTGTGGGGCTTAAAATTTGTGTAGAGTTAAAATCAATGTATATACAGACAGTTATTTTGTGACAATGGTAGCTCTTCTGCTCATTAGGAAAAACATAGTCTTTTCAATAAATAGTCTCAATAAATAGTCTCACACCCTGCACTAAACTCAGTCTCAGGAGGTCCCAGTGTGAAAGGCAAAAGAATAAAACAACTAAAAGGTAATATCAGAGAATATCTCAGTGACCTAAAACATTCTTGAACAGGACACAAAAACGCTATATGTGGAAAAAATTAAACTACATTAAAATTTTAAATTATGTTAATCAAAAGACACTATTAAAAAGAGTAAAAAAACAAGTCCCAGACTGGAAGAAGATAGTTGTAACATATATAACTGACAAGGGATTCATATTCTGAATCTATACAGAACTATAACTATAATAAACAATCCACTTAAAAGTGGGCAAAATTCTCAAAATGATACTTCACAAAAAAGGTTACACAAATGGTCAAATGTATGGAAACTTCATAACCGCATTAGCAATCATGGAAATGTACATGAAAACCACTATGAAATTCTCCTGTTTAAATAAAAGCATGGTTTTAATTAAAATACAGTCAAAGTGATAGACAATAGTAAGAACTTATGAGAAGTGTGGTACAGTGAAAAACCTTACATACTGTTGGAGGCAGGGTAAAATGGCACAATCTTTGGGATATAAATAGTTTGGCATTGTTTACTGTATTTGATGGTGTCCTCTAGTGGCTCAGCGGTAAAGAATCCACCTGCCAATGCAGGAGACATGGGGCCCATCCCTGGGTTGATGGCAACCTGCTCCAGTATTCTTTCCTGGGAAATTCCAAGGACAGACGAGCCGGATGGGCTACAGACCATGAGGTCAAGGAAGAGCTGGACACGACCGGGTAACTAAACAACAATGATAACAACTGAATTTGAAAATGCATATTCCACATGACCCAGCAATTTCATTCCTAGGTTATGTCCACATGCACTAAGAGACTTGTACCAGAATTTTCATACGTCACGACTCCTAATAGTCCGAAAGAGAAAACAACACACTTTTCATGCACGGGAGAATGGATAAGAATGTCATTTGTAAAATGGAATTCTATGCATCATCACTGATTATGGTTGAACTAACTGCATGCAACCAGTTAGGTGAATCTTACAAACATAATATTGAAAGAAAGTGATCAATCACAAAATCACATATGAATGACTATATTTATTTAAGTCAAGAAAAAAGACTAATTTGTAGGGCATAGTTACTTAGTTTGCAAAATTTTAAAGAAAGACAAGTGACTTGAAGTGATTATTTTCAAAATGAAGATAGAATGGTTTCATTTTGGGGAAGAAAAGCCAGTAGTTATGAGGGGAGGATAAGGGGGCTTTTTTGGCTACCTGCAATGTTCTATTCCTTAACCTGGGTGGGTGTTTACTTTATAATATGTCACTGAATTGTGCATCTCATTTTGTGCCTCTTATGGTACGTATATTTTGTTGGACAACAAATGGGATAAAATGCTTTAAAACAAAAACCACTCTCTCCATTTCAATACAGCAGTAAAACCAACTGTCCTTTTGGTTGCTTGAAAACACCTGAAGTCCTTAATTTAATCATTTTCCAATTATGATTTAATTATTCCTGTTGCTTAATTTATTTTCATATTCTAGTTTCTACATTGCTGTAGTCCATGGGGTGGCAAAGAGTCAGACATGAATTAGTGACTGAACAACAACAGTTTTTACATTACTTTCCATTAATTTGTCAAAGTGAGTTAATTTTGTTTTTTTTTTTTTTTTTTAATTTTTATTAGTTGGAGGCTAATTACTTTACATCATTACAGTAGTTTTTGTTATACATTGATATGAATTAGCCATGGATTTACATGTACTCCCCATCCCAGTCCCCCCTCCCACCAAAGTGAGTTAATTTTGAATGAGAATTAAATGCTCTGGTGTCATCTGGATAAACATCTTGTTTCATTTTTAGAAGGCTTTACATATTTATTTTGGCTTCAGAACTGATTTCAAATGTACAAGTGAGACAGAATAAAAGTGCAATGATTGAAGGACTTAGTAGTTTGTAAATACAACTAACTGACCAGCTTCAACAATGCTGCTGCATGACAGAAGTGATCTATATCATATATTGATATGTTGAAATGAACCTTTTTGAGGCAATTGTATTATTGATATATAATGAAAACATCATCACTAAACATGGGTTATACAATTTCAATGACCAACAGGTTTTATTTTATAAATTCTTCTCTAAAAATATAGTTTAATATTTCCATCTCAGGGAACAAAATTAAGCAATTTTAAGCACCTTGAAGGATCTATTTAACCCTTCCTGCAAGCGAACAAGTTAGATGGCCACAGTTTCATGGATGCAAAACTCCTGGGTTACAGATGAAAGACTCAGACTCAGCAAGCAGTCTGAGCATCAGCATATTTAGGGCGGGTTTTCTGAGCCCAATTCCCACAAGCCTTAGAGAAGAGTTACATTTGCATACCCAGTAGGTGGTGTTACAGGAGAGTAACTCTTGAGTTGAAGGAAACCAAGTAAATCTGCTTGCCCTTTGTTCAGGAGAGAGACAGTATCTCTCTTTCTCTAAAGCCCTAAGCAAACCAGTCCTTCCTTCAGATGGAAGTACTATCTGCAGCTTCTCAGGCTCTTCCAAAGCTGCTCACTATGCACACAGCCTTGAAAAATGGTCTTGAAAAAAGGATAGTTAGTGCCTTGCTTATAAGACATGAAGAAACATGAGACCCATGGAGAACTGTGTGTCCTTATTGGTGATAGTTAAAACCTCTCTATGCATTTGATACGAATCATTTTCCTCAGTTAGATACTGAAAGCTGAATACTGTCCTACACTGAATTTTTCAATTTTTTTGGAAATAGGAACCCAAATATTTTAACAATTCATGTTGCACTCAGAATGCCTTTGAGAGTCATAAACACATAAAGTCCTAGAAGGACTTTGAATATATATAGTGCATATATATATATATATATATATATATATGTATAATGCATAAATATAAAAATATGTAGTGCTAAGACATTTCAGTGGTATCCAACTCTTTGTGACCCTATGGACTGTAGCCTGCCAGGCTCCTCTGTCCATGGGATTCTCCAGGCAAGAATACTGGAGCGGATTGCCAAGCCCTCCTCCAGGGGATCTTCTCACCCAGGGATCTAACCCTCTCTCTTAAGTCTCCTTCATTGGCAGGCGATTTTTTTTACCACTAACACCACCTGGGAAGCCCATATATATATACATATAGATGTGTGTGTGTTTATATATAGTTTATTTTCCACCTCCCTCATTCTTTGAGTATAATGACTATTTGTATGTATAAAATTTTTCTTATTCTGGTTTGCTTTACTTTGCATTGGTTTAATTAATAAAGTGGTATGCAGGTCTGCCACCCCTCTTCTCTCTCTTTGTCAGCACCATCACCATGAAAGCAGTACCAGAAGGCCTGTTTTCTAATCTGAAGGTTCTAATAGTCTCACATACAACAGTGTTTTATCTTCAAGACCACCCATCCATAGACCAGGACAATGGCTCACACCCAGTGGAGCTCAGCAGATGTTTGTTGCATTGAGTTAATCCGAACTCAGGACTCCATTCAACATTTTCTAAGCCAAAAGTTTATAAAGTGACAGGCTCAGAAATACATGCTGTGCTTTGAAAATACAAAGCGTTCATTTTTCTCAAACCCTTAGACAGTCATCTTAACCTCAAAGACTTCTGTTCATGATGATTCTAGTATACAGATGTATCAAACTGAGGGAACAATCAAATGCATCTCCAGAAACATGTTTTATTATGAGATGAGAAGTCAAAGAGTACTTGTTTTTCCTTCCTCTGAAAACGGGTCCCTCCACCCCCACCCAGAGCTCATTTCCATCCTCTTCAATAGGAATTTAGCAGCCAGCGTGGTTGAAATACTATTCATATAAGTTCCTCCGGAGGCTTAATCATCAGCCCAATGCTGTGGAACCACTCTGGTCTTTTCTCAATTCAACATTTCTGTCAACAACAAATGCGGAAAGTACAAAATGTTTCCCTACTTCTTTCACATCAAAATTACCTCCTACAGGAACTAGAAAATGTTGTGTCGCTGAATTACCATCTACAATAACCACTCGCCGCCGGGCAGCTCAGGGGTCTTGCACACAAAGGGTGAAAGAGGGGCGTGGGGAGGCTGCGGGGCGTCGCTACCCGGCCTGGCCCCGCGATGCCCGTCCCGAGTAGCCGGCCCGGGAGTGGGGGGACCAGGAGCGGGCTAAACTTGGGGCTCGGGATATCTGAATGCCACGGAAATTGCGGTCCTATCCAAACGAGTCAGGGCGAGAGGAGCGGAGTGCGTGCGCGAGCTGAGTGAGTGCTTACGTCGCAGCGAGATCTGTGCTGGGATAATTAGGAGTTGGGCTGAGCCGAGTCCTCTTTTAGCAGCGGCAGCCGGAGCCGCAGCAGCAGCAGCAGCGGCAGCGGCCGCGGCGGCAGCCCGGAGGGGCACGTCTGACTTCGGCCGCCCGGGCGCGCACAGGCTGAGGGCCCCGGGCCCGCAGCAGCCGCGCCCTCGGCCCCAGCGGCTCCGAGCGCACAAAGGCAGCGGCTGCCCGCGTGGCCTCCTCCATCCAGGCGTTCGATTCTCGCTCGCTTCCTTCTCTTCTCCGGCAGGCGAGAATGGCAGGGCCGGGCGAGGACCTGGGACAGCAGGGGCTCTAGCGCTGGTCTCCCCCCACCCCCCACCCCTCCCGCGGGGAGAGGAAGCGGCTTCTTGCCGACGATGTGGTCAGGGCTGCTCCCCAGTGCGTCTTCTGCCCAGGTCCCCGCTGCCGTCACTCTTCTCTGCTCGCTCCATCCCACCGAGAGGAGTTGATGCTGCGATCGCCGCCGCCGCCGCCTCCGAAGCCGCGGCTGATGGATGCCAGGGAGTGCCGCATTGCTTAGCGTCCCCGCCTCCGGGTTTGCTGGTAGGAGCCGGCTGCTCTTTCTTCTCTCTTGCTTTGGGGCATTGTAGAAAAGGTAGAGATATTTTAATTTTATCTTCCACTCCTCTTTCCCACCCTCTCCTCCCCCCAGCCTCGCTTTTGAAATGTACCTTCCCAGAGAGATATCCCTCCCCGCCACCCCCCTCCGCAGCAAGTCCGTTGAAATAAAGGGCTAGAGGCAGGCAGAAGTTGGTGGGGGTGGGGGTGGGGGTGAGGGGGAGCCCACGCGGGTACCAACGCCACCAAAAACCCTTCTGGTGCCTTAAGAGATCACGGTGTATCCAGGAGGGGAGGAGGGAAGGTGCGCTCTCTGCAGTCGCCACCTAATTGGATCCTGATCGTTTTCAACGGAATCCCACAAATGTCTTAGAAATAGCATCTCTGAATAAGTAGGAGAAATAAGCTCCGTTCCCCTCTCTTTCTCTTTTTCTCTTTTTCCTTCTGGCAAAGACGCTGTCTCTCCCCCGCCCCAGCTCAGCGCGCTGAAGAGCCACCTTATTATTAATCAGAATTTCCATCGTTATCCCTGGCAGGAGCAGCGTTCAGTAGGGACCGCAGAAGCATCACAGTGCTGGGGCTGAGATGTGCGTGGGGGTTGTTTTTGTTCCATCTCGGAAGAGAAGAGGACGGTACCAAGATCAGCACCCCCTGTGCTGGGTGCAATTAGGGGTGTTTTGTTAGAGAGAGAGGACAAGAAGCGGGGTCCTGGGCCACTGGAGGGCCGCATCTCTTTGGAGGAAAAGAAAGAGGGAACCAAAGCGGGACGTTGTTTTTAAGGAGGGGTGGGGAAAGAAGTTCCTATCTTTCGGAGAAAAGGTGCAGGAAAGCAGGAGCAACAGGGTACTTGATTGGACACCAAGACAAATCATTTCCTGTAAAGAAGAGGAAGCTGGCAGCAGGGAGGTCTGGAGGCCGGAGCGTGGTGGTGGCCAGGGCCAGCTTGGTGGTGGGACAGCCAGCAAGAGAGAGGCAAGACTCGGGGACAGCAGGACAATGACTCATTTACAAGCGGGTCTCTCTCCTGAGACCCTGGAGAAAGCCCGCCTGGAGCTCAACGAGAATCCGGACACGCTGCACCAGGACATCCAGGAGGTGAGGGACATGGTCATCACTAGGCCGGACATTGGCTTTCTCCGCACAGATGATGCCTTCATCTTACGCTTCTTGCGGGCTAGGAAGTTTCATCACTTTGAGGCCTTCCGCCTCCTGGCCCAATACTTTGAGTACCGGCAGCAGAACCTGGACATGTTCAAAAGCTTCAAGGCCACTGACCCTGGCATCAAGCAGGCACTCAAGGATGGTTTCCCTGGGGGCCTGGCCAATCTGGACCACTATGGCAGGAAGATTCTAGTCCTTTTCGCTGCCAACTGGGATCAGAGCAGGTAAGTCCTAAATGCAGTCTTGTGCTGGATCTTCTTTTACTCTCCCATTTTCCAGAATGTTATCTTGAGCAGTGTCGCCGGTTTCCTGCTTTGATGTTACTGTTAATTTGGCTCCTGGGAAAAAGAGAAAACTGAACTAAGACAAGAGTGTTTGGTGGCCGCCCTGGGGGCTGGCGGGGGCTTTTATTGTTACAGTTGAAACTCTTACTTCATTAGCACCCTTTTTCTACTGGAGATTTAAGGATATCCTGAACTGTGTAGTCTAAATCATTTGGCTTCTAAATAAAGCTGCTCAATTTATCAGCTCCTGAATAAGTTTACTGTTCTGTGGAGAAATGAGTTTGAGAATAGAGACAACTTTCCCTCTTTCCTCCCTAAAGAAATTCTTGTGTTTTTTTTTTTTTAAGAAATTCTTAAGCTAGATTCATCACCACCCTCCATCCCCTCCATGTCCTCCTCCTCCTTTTCATCTCTCTCTCTTTAGCACTGCAATTTTATTTTATTTTTTTAAAAAAGAAGAGCCTGGCATTCAAGCAATATCAAGTAGCTTTATTGCTTGGGAACTTTTCTGCTTCGTGATGTGTAGATGAAGGAATAATATGATGTGTGTCACTTCAATAAAAAGGAGGAGTTGTCTCCTCTGTTGCTGAGCGTGCTGCTGACACTGGAAATAAATGCACTGGTGTGCATGTTCTACACCTGTCACTAATCTAAAGAATGTGTTTCCTGTCTGATGTGATTTTTCATCTTTTGGAAGGAAGTGAAAAATGTTCAGATCTGTCAGTTGGTAGATGTTTTTGAGCTCTCTTTTTGATAGAGGAGAACTAATATTCTTATTTCATCTACATGATAATAGAAAATAACAGACAATTGACTTCTACTTCCTCAGTCGGGGGAATTATTTTCTTAGATTGAAAGATATAAGAAATTATAAAAGACTCTTCTGGAAGGTAGTTTCAATCAAGTTCGAAGTTAAATAAATTTCATGAAACTTAAAAATGTTACCAGAATTCTGAATCATAGGAAGCTTGTTGTTAAAACGTCAGTGTATTTTTAGTTCTGTGAACCGTGATTTTTGATGCATCTGGTTAGTTTAAACCATCTCTGGAGCAATTTTGAAAGACTTTATAGTTACTGAGAAACCTTATAGATCTCCTAGATCTCCTATGACTTCTCAGAGTCTTGGGATTTTAGAATGCAAATTAATATTTTTAACAGGTGTTTAACTCTTCGATTGGTCTCCTATTCTCTTTAATTTTAGGTTGAGAACTACCTAATTCCTTTTTAGGTAAATAAAAAGATAAATTACTACCTGAAGAATCATAAAGCTAAGACGCTCATAGAAAGAGTAAGCCATTGAGGTGAAATGAAGTTCTCTTTCTGTTTGTTACTTTGGTTATTTATAGAGATTTTACTCTACTTTTTAATCAGGTAGCAAAGTTTAAAGTCTCATGAAATGCCATTCTTTGACCACAATTTCTCTTTAAAAAGTTTTTATTTCATCTAAGAAGTACATTGAAGATTTATGCAAACCAATTATTGTGTAGATCAAAGTCAAAAAAATTTATTCAAGAAAGAATCTAATATTTCATATGTCAGTTAGGCAGGAACTTAGTTTTTTGAGCTACCATGGAATGGGAGCTGTGGAAATGGTATGTTTAAATATGTGTCAGAGTCTGTTAAAGATATTTTTAGGGAGGCAGATAGCCCTTAGAGACATGCATATACATCAGACCTATTTTCCTTTATTTTTATAAGTGATCTAATATTCACATTGATTTACAAACCTAATTAAGTTGAAAATCACTTGTAGTTCTCACCCATATGAGAAGGTGATTATTCTGGATTTACTAAAGTAACTATGTTTTAGTTGTCTATCACATGCTTTCATATAAAGTATAAGTTGCTAGTAACCAAAGTATATCTCCCTAGAAATCTACAGTGGGAGGGGACTTATTAATTGATATATAGAATTATTTGTTTAAATCAACATATGTGACATTAATGTATACGGGACATTAAAATGAAAAGCTATGCCCTGTAAAAATACCTTACAGGTTCTATAGACTAATAATTGTGAACTCTATTTCTAAGGTTTAAATGAAGAGGTATGATCAAGTAATAGTACTTCAAGGTCAAAAGGTATACTCGGTATTTAGAGCTTGTCTAAAATTCAGTTGAGTTTCCTCCTCCTATATTCATTAAAAAAAGTTCCCCCTTCCTTCTTCTTGTCTGCTGCCACCCCCATCCCAGATCTAAGTATACATATGGAACTAGTGGTAAAGAACCCATCTGCCAGTGCAGGAGACATAAGGGACGTGGGTTCAATCCCTGGGCCAGGAAGATACCCTGGAAGAGGGCAGGGCAACCCACTCCAGTATTGTTGCCTGGAGAATCCCATGGACAGAGGAGCCTGTATACAGTCCATAGGGTCCCAAAGAGTTGAACATGACTGAAGTGACTTAGCAGCAGCAGCAGCAGTGGATAAACAGGTCCATCCTCGTGGCATCTTCTGTGAAGCTTTATCATGGGGACATGTGCATAAGGACTGTCTCTGCCCTGCTCTGAAACCAGCAGGACAGCTGCCTTTCTGACAGTACCGGGGTGTCACCAGCCCTTTTCCTGCCTTCGGCCTGAATCCTCTTCCTTCCTCCACTATACGTCTTCAGGGCCTATCTGACCTGACTCCTTCAGAAGTTTCTGCCACCTCCCCTAGATGTTTGCCTTATGATTCTTCTGTTAGCTGGATATGCCATGTGCCAGATTCTCTTGCTCCTTATCCCTCCCCTGTTCTGTGAGTCAGGTATTCTCATCTTCCTGCTCCAGTCCCTCCAGTCCAAACAACCTGGGTCCCTGGAGAAGACTGCACATCTCAACATAATTCTAGCCATCTTCCTTGAGTTGTTCAGTGAGTTGTCTGGCTTTCAGTAACTTTAAAAGGAGGAAAAAAAAACATTTTAGAAGAAACAAAATAGCATTGTTTTAAAGAAAGAATAGGTGGGAATTGATCAGGGTTACATAGGGAAATTCTAGAAATGAGGTAGAAGAAAATGCACCCTCCCCTTTTATTTCCGACTTCCCAAAGGGGATAAGCAAAATATTCTTTGTGAATTTTGAAAAACTTTGTAAAGACCCATGAAATAATTGATCTGTATAACAAAAAGCAAAAACAAAACTAAGCCTCATATTATAACAGTGCCTAAACTAGAGTTAATGTTCAGTAAATGTTTATTGAGTTGAATTGAGTTATGCATTGTTTTTAAAAAAGGTTTCAAAGTAGGAAGTTATCTGATATATACTTTCTCCTATATTAAATTTTTAGGACAGTTTTCTGTGCTTCTCAGGAGACTAGAGACAGTAAATACATGTGAGATGGTGACTATAAATAAAATAGTGTCTTTTCCTACTGCAATATAGTGCAGGTCAGTTTCAGGTTATTGCAAATAACTGGACCATTTCCAAAGCCTTTACAAGAAATATGGAATCGTTGGTAAGATGAAGGTGTAATATTTATAGTGTGCCCACCTAATAAAAATAAAAAAATAATCAAAATGCTGAAATGTCAAAATGACTTTCAGTGTGGTCTGTGGTTCTTTTTTTAAAAAAATCATAGAACAGGTTCAGATGATTTATTACATTTATTGAGCAGGCTATCCTTGGAAAAGATTCACATAATCTTATCTTCTTTCTTTCAAATTGTCCAAGATAATTTCTGAAAGCAAAAATAGATTCCACAAAATTAAAAGCGATTGAATTGATCCCCTGCAGCATGATGATGCAGTATCCTCCATGCCTTACACGGTGTCTTGCTTTCCTGAGTGACGGAATCCTACTTTAGGACTCAGCAATACCTTCACATTTTCCAACTGATTTCATCAACAGAATGTGATGATAAGGTACCAAGAAGCTAGAGCAGATTACACTACCTTAAGAAAGGAAGTTTGGAATAAAAGTAGATTGTGGTCTAGACCCTAGAGCCTGAGAGCAGGTATCTAAGAGGTTGAAATTCACTGGCATGTAATGATTGGGAATGTTCATGAGTAAATTGTGTCACCCAAAACATAATGATGACATATATTCTGATAATTGACCTATAATTTGTCAGTTAGTCTGTAAGTGGTATTTTACATTTGTTGCTGTTCAGTTGCTAAGTCATGTCTGACTCATTCTAACCCCATGAACTGCAGTGCACCAGGCTTCCCTGTCCTTCACTGTCTCCCTGAGTTTGCTCAAACTTATGTCCATTGAGTTGGTGATGCCATATTTAATCCAGCAGACAGCCATTGATTTGGAATCAGATTAACAACCTCTAGAAAACAATTAAATACAGTGAAGTTAGTGATTCTAATATAGTGGCAATTCGGAAAGCACTGACCATCTTGCACCATGTTTGGCTTGTCATAATGGACATTGATTATCACTTTTAGTACTGAAAGTCTGAAAGGGCTGGAAGACTGATTGGTGAGACCATGCTAAGATCCTCTAAACTGTCCTGGAATTTGCCTGAAAAATGTACTATTGTCAGTTTGTTTGTTTCCACTGTATGGCTTTTTCATACAAAAGAAAACATACAAATGGCCAGCTATTTGAAGCTTTAGTTTGAATTATGAATTATGTTGTAATTTATTGGACTTCCCAGTGGCTCAGACAGTAAAGAATCTGCCTGCAACGCAGGAGACCTGGGTTCGATCCCTGCATTGGGAAGATCCCCTGGAGGAGGGCATGGCAACCCACTCCAGTATTCTTGCCTGGAGAATCCCCATGGACAGAGGAGCCTGGTGGGCTACAGTCCATGGGGTCCCAAAGAAAATTATGTGGCCAACCTTCAAAATGAATGAAGATTATGATGATGGTAGCTTAAATTTTTTAAAAAAATTGCCATAGACTACACATATTTGTTTTATTCTCAGCCACAAAGCTTTACTGTTCTATGAAAGTGCAATAAAATAAAATAACTAGAAATAGATTAAAATAGACAAGAGCAATTAACTAGATAATTACAGAGAAACACTCTTACTTGGTAATTTGCAAAATGCAAGCCAAAAAAGAGGTTTAATTTTTTGGACTGATTTTTCAAGTCTTCCTGGCTCTGTTTACTAAAATATTTAAATATTTCTCAACTTTTTGTTTCATGGGAGGGTCAGGATTCCTTAACTTCAAAATCCTAGCGTCACCGCTGTGCTGTATTATGGCTGATTTTAAGATTGTGCTCAGTAATTCAGTTGTGCCTGACTCTCTTGTGAACCCATGGGCTGTGGCCCACCAGGCTCCTCTGTTCATTGGATTCTCCAGGCGAGAATACTGGGGTGACTTTCCATTTCCTGTTCCAGGGGATCTTCTCAACCCAGGGATCTGAACCCACATCTCCTGCATCTCCTGTATTGGCAAGTGGATTTTTTTTTTACCACTGAGCTACCTGGGAAGCCTGATTTTAAGATTAGGTCAATCCTAGAAATGGCTGGTATGGATTCCATAAGGTTTCTGTCCCAGCAGAGCTTCTGTATTGCTTCCTTGCAGAAGGATGCTTTTTAAACAAATATTCTGGGAACTGCAGCTTATTTCAAAATATGCCCTTGGTTCATACCATGAAAAATGAAAGAGAAAAAATATTGTCCTGAGAAATGTTACCAAATACTGGAACAAATCTCTGAACAAAATAGGACAGTCTCTAAAAAGTAGGACAATTATGCAGTAATTAGAGAAATAATCCTGAAATAACAGCAATGACCAGGAGTGCCAAACTTCACTAGGATGTTGATTGGGTCTGGCCCAAACCAGGCCATGTTCATGTTTCAAATATGCAACTTTAAACAAAGTTGGAAAGAAGCAATGGATTTGGTATTACTATAGTGCTCTGAATCTTCAAAAGAAATCTTTAAAGATATTTTAAAACATGAGCCAACAGTTAGTAAATTCACAAATTATCCTTAGTAAATTATTATATTTCCTCCATTCTGAGAAAAAGATTGAGCTCTTTTACACCACTGAAGGCAGGTCTATATATATGTGTGTGTGTGTGTGTGTGTGTGTGTATACATAGTTAATATAGTCATTAACATAGTCAGTGGCACTCTCGATGTGAGGGAAAAGATGTCCTTGTATGTTGGTTGGATCTTTACAACATCAACTAAGCTGAGTGAATAGTACTTAATTCACATCAGTGTTTTAAAAAGTACACTTTTCCCTAGCATTTGCTACATACTTAGAATTTTAATAGGTGCTAGGGGCAAAAAAAAAAAAGACATAACACATTCGTCATACCATCAAGGAACATACAGCCTCTCTGGGAAGATAAAACATGAAAAGCTAAATAACTATCAGAGAAATGGTGAGTGCTTAATGAGGATACTGCTCGGTAGTGCTGAAAAGTCCGGGCAGAGGCGGAAGCAGCCTGCTCTGTGCTATGTGGAAAGAATATCACTTGTTTGGGCAATGTAATTCAACCTTTTATTTTTTCATTTTAATTAATTCATTCATTTTAAAACACTTTCATACAGTAGCGTGACATATTGTAGCATGTCATATTTTATATATATATTATATATAATATTTATATACACATATATACACAGACACATATATATATATATATATACACATGTCATATATTTTATATACACATATATATATGTGTCAGCCACTATTCTAAGCACTTTATAAGCATTCATTTATTAAATCTTCTTCACAATCATAATAAGATAGGTCCAGTTAACATCCACATTTTGCAGATAAGGAAACCGAGGCACAGAGAAGCTAAGTATTTCACCCAAAATTGTACAACGAGTAAGTGAATTTGTCAAAGTTGTTTTGTGTGTGCAGATAGTGGGCCAACAAAAATCTGGGAAAAAACAAATATATCAAAAAAAGCTAGCTCTGATAATTAAAAGCTCCATCTATGGTTTAGAAAATCTTGATTAAACATCAGAATGTAGACAATTAGGCACAGGAGGTTAAGTTGGTAGAGTAAATATTCTCAAGACAAAGACTGTGCTAAGCAGCTAAGTAAACAGAGTATTCTGCCCTGAGGAAGAGTTGCCTTTCCAATGTTTGTGTTTTTTTCCAACATGACTTCATTCTGTTTTATTTCGTTTTGGGGGCAGTAGGTGCACATTTTTAAACTTTTTTTTTTCAAAGAAAGACATTTTTCCTCTAGATGTTTCATTTCCAGTTATTTTCTTGTTCTCACTCACCTATGTTTCCATAGCAGTAAAATACTGGAAAACCCTCAGCAAGGCTGAGACAGCTTCATATGCCTAGTGATGGTGTGATGATTTTGGATGTCATATTGCCTCCACGGTTTGTAGACTTAGTACCTTCCCATTCTGACTCAAGATGTCTTGATGTTTTCCTTCCGCCAAAGCCCCTTGCTGGGACCACACTGGAGCTGCCCTGATACCTGGCCTGGTGCCGTGTTGGTATTGACTTTCTGATCCTTCTTCTGATGTACATTATGCCACTGACACATAAAAACACAGAGCAGCTATTCATCAAACTCTGTTCTAGGTCTTGGCACGATAAGGAGTGGAGTGCTCTGTGGTGTCAAAAAGACTGAGCTTCTCATCTAGGCTTCCAGTTTTATTTACTCTTATAGTGATTTCAGAAAAACTCAATTCTCTGAGACCTCCTCTATGTTTTCATCTTCAGAATAATAGGAACTAAGCCACGCACAGAGACTTTGGGCTTATTTTGAGATTAAGATAATGCTTTTGAAATTGCTTTGAAAATCTTAAATGGTTACACAGATAGAGATATTATTATTACCACTCAGTAATATAAAGCACCTTGATGGATTCATCAACTTTAGCACCAATGATACCCCAAGGCATTAATGAAGGTAATTCAGCTCCTTTGTCTCTCCCTCTAGCGCCTTTCTAACACAAGTGCTTTAGACATTAGGAAATGTGGCTTAATGAAAGCTGAGCGTTGGGGGCAGCCTTAATGAAGAATTTAATAATGGCTGATTGATTTAATGACCAAGGCAAGCTGCTTGCTGTTGTGCTGCTCAATGTGATGCCAAGATGCCAGTTTTTCCTTGTCAGGCTAAAGAAAGGGCTGGAGAGTAGGAAGGAAATGACCTGTTTGTGATTTGTGTTGCGCCTTGCACTGATGGTCAGCTCTGGTAGGGGATGAGACCTTGTGAACCCCAGAAGAGAAGCACAGGCCAGGCAACTCCCCAAAACTTGCAATGTCCGAGGCAGGAGAAGAGGCTTCCCTGCTCTTGATCACCAGTTAGTAAAAAAAAAAAAAAAAAAGGACAATTTTTTTTTAAACATATTGTAGCAGCTTTGATTTAATAGCAATGGCTTACATAGTCCCAAGTTGTAAAATTCCTTACTGGTGTCATTATTTCATCATCTCCAAGTCAATTTCGGATGCAGACTTTACCTGATGCTGCTTCGGGAAGCTGTTAGGAGTCAAGGGCTCCATGAAGATGTTGGTTTATTGTTTATGGCTTTCTTTCAACATAGAAGGGAAGAATAGCTATGGTGGAGCTACTATAATTGGAGTGTAAACTCCAAACATGAACTTATGAAATACTTGCTGTAGTAACATCTAATTTGTGAAGTACAGCAGTTAGAAAATAGTTTTAATGAGAATAGTGAAAGTCAGATTCCTGAAGGCAGAAAATTCATAAAATACTCCATTTCTTCAGAAGGTATTTTATGGACTTTGGCATGTAATAATGTTCTGCTTAGGAATAACCTGCTGAGCTGCTGATGGTAGAAATGTGACATGTTTGATAACAGAGGATTGGAACATCAAGAGTGGTTTTGACCTGCCCTTTGAATGCCATTATTAATAGCTAGAGTGTTTTTATATTTCTTCTATTAAATGTAAAGTGTATAATGTATACTTCTAATAAAGGAAATACAAGAACACCCCACGCTAACTGCATTCAAAAGACAGGTCAGAAAAGAATCCACCTGCCAATGTAGCAGATGCAAGAGATGAGGGTTTGATCCTTGAGTTGGGAAGATCCCCTCGAGGAGGAAGTGGCAACGCACTCCAAAATACTTGCCTGAAAAATCCCATGAACAGAGGAGCCTGGCAGGCTAAGGTCCATGGGGTCACAAAGAGTTGGACATGACTGTGTGACTGAGTGTGTGCACGCACACATGCACATACATTAATATAATTTATACAAAGGTCATTTAATTCTCTTTTTGGAAGAAGATATTAAATAAAAAAAAAAACATTGGTTAGATTTACTCTATTGATGATCCTGGGATTTATCTTATTTTATTTCCTTTGGAATAATGATATGTATGTAAGTTTTTCTCTTGATTTGACACAGTTTTGGAAAACCATACTTAAAATGTGTTATTTAAAATAAATTGCCTCTTATTTTCAGCCCTTACTGGTGTCATGGTTTATTATTATATACAGTGCATCATTCTTTTAAAGCTGATTTCAGATTCAAGTTTTACTTAATGCTATTTGGTATTCTCACAGGAAAATCTAAGAATGATCATAACAGGAGAAAGTTCTAAGTTGGATTGTTCTAATTTTTAATTTTTTCAACCGTTATTATTATGAATTTCAAAAATTAAAGTGAGTATTTTTTTAGAGGGGGCTCTGAATTTTAACCAAGCTTCCCTGGTGGTTCAGATGGTAAAGAATTTGCCTGCATTGCAGGAGACCCAGGTTTAATCCTGGGGTTGGGAAGATCTCCTGGAGAAGGGAATGGCAAACTCAGTCCAGTATTCTTGCCTGGAGAATTTCAAGGACAGGGGAACCTGGTGGGCTATAGTCTGTGAGGTTGCACAGAGTCAGACATGACTGATCAACTAACACTTTTCACTTTAAATTTTAACCAGAAGTACAGTCTTCCTGCTCCAAACTTTTCAGTCTGTGTAAGTTCACAGGCTTCTGGTCACAGTACTGTGTTAGGCCATTATATTTAAAAAGGAGATGAGCCAGCCATGAAGTGACTGATAAAGGTGTTCAGTCATTCATATTTCACAGTTTTAAAGACAAATAAAGATAGAGCTCTACAAAAGTTTTATCTTATAGACTTACATAGTATTTTGGGATGCCATATCCTTAGGCCTATACATAGCCTGTATACTTTCCAAAGATTTAAACATAGTCTCTTGATCCTTGCCTTTAACAGTAGCAGTAAGCTATCTAAAGATTATCTTTACTTTTTAAGTAAAATTTACAAACAAATATTCTTTAGTTCTGCTTACATCCTGCCTAGTGCACTGTGAGTGTGGTTACCACTAAAGTGAAAAATGTGCTATGTGGGTATTCCAACAAACCCTTCTTGAACACACACTCACATGCTCTTTTGCATTTTTTAGCATTGCTCACATGCTCTCACCTGAATCATATCTTTGACTTCCCTTCTCATTCCCCCTCCTGTCACCTGGCCACTGCCAGTGAGATGCAGTGATAGTCATAGATACTCTCATTTAAGGAACTCAGCCTCAGAATGATAAATCATTGACTTGTCCAGGGCCACACAGCTAATGAGGAACGATGAAGAGATTCCATCTTGAAGTCTTCTGACACCAGGCCCTTTGCTTGATTAATGCTGGGACCCTAAAGAGATTCTATTCCAAACTACTGATATTACAGATGAGGAAATGCAGCCCAGAAAAAGTGAGAAATTGCCTGAGGTTTCACTGTTAATTTTTCCTTCCTGTCTGAACTACTGTGCTTTCTCCCTTCGCCTCCAAATGTTTTTAGGAATAAAAATAGAACGACTCCCTCACATGTGCTCATTGTCTCAGACGTCTTCCTGGTGAGCCCATCACTTCCACTAAATCCCGAAGATTTCAACTCCTAATCCACCACCCTTGCCATCTCACCTCTCCCCTGATATTAGGATCTTTTTTTCTAGCTTTTCCTGGACACCTCCACCTGAATGAGCAAAAAGGTAAACTTGAAAGCAGGGTGCTAAAAAAGGAAAATTGTTAACATCTTCCATAAATTTACTAATTTCTCTTGAAATGCAGGGATTCCCTCTTAGAACAATCACCTCGTTTTCCTCTCAGCTCTGGTTGCATTACCTTCTTCACTTCTGTGAACATGGGATTGATATGCTTTTCATTTTGGAATTTTCAATTTTGAGCTTTCTCCTGAGTTTGAAATTTACTTTCTCAGATGTTTACTTGATATATCTTCCTGGGTATACTACCTGTTTCTCAAGTACAATCTATTCTATTCCAAATTCTACATTTCCAGCCATCCTTAACTGCATCCTTTTTTTGCATTATTGATTTTAATGAAAGATTGATATATCTTCCTGGGTATACTACCCGTTTCTCAAGTACAATCTATTCTATTCCAAATTCTCCATTTCCAGCCATCCTTAACTGCATCCTTTTTTTGCATTATTGATTTTAATGAAAGATTTCACCATTTGATAAATGGTAAAATCTAAAGTACCATTTACTTTAGATAGCTTACTGGTCCTGTCAAAAGCAAGGATCTGAAGCTAGAATCTGTGTGTCATCTTTTCCCTCAATCTTAGCCCCCACATCTAATTAAGTATTGCATTTTAACAAGTTTACTTCAAACATACTTCTCAAATTTGGCTTCTTTTCTTCTTACTTCCACTGCTTTGTTGAGACAATGCCTTCGTGTACAATTAGTGTCTTTGTACTAGAGCTCCATTTTACAAGAAAGGAAGTGCATTTATTGGATTTTTATAGTGTATCAAGGACTGTGCTAAGCTGCAAGGTAGAAAAAGATAAAGACGAAACTCCTGAATTTGGGTGGCCTATGTAATAACAGACAGATACATTTTCCCTTTTATTTTCATTGATTTCACTGATTTCCCTTTCTTTCTATCCATCCCACCTTTCCTTTTCTTTTCTTTCATCTTCATGATATAAACTCAGTCCAAGTAATTAAAATTGGTTGACACTTTCAACCACAACTGTTTACACATGGTGTTGTTTATTGATGAAACTCCTTCAAATCTCATTCTCAAACTTTCCACATGTGAAGATATGAAATGTCAGTACTTTTAAAAGCATTCCTGAACTATTTAAAAGTACCATGTCTAGTTTTTAGGGAATGGTACATTTGTTGAAAATGAGATTTTGTAAGGTTATTAAAGAGCCTGCAAGGAAAAGGAATGATTGTAAAATATGAAACAAATTATAGAATTTTCAAAAGCATTGGAATTTGTTTTGGTAGAATGCATGTTAAATTCCAATATGTCCCCTGAGTATAGTGAATAATGTAAACTTCATCTTAGAAGATTTTTAAACAAAATGTTTTCCTTAAGCTTTCTGAGGTATTTTAAAGGGAATTTTCAGTATGCTAAAGACATTCCATAGTTTCTACAAATGGTGTTTGTCAGATTTAACGCAGTACTTCTCTGTTGCTGATAGGTACACGCTGGTGGATATTTTGCGTGCCATCTTACTTTCTTTAGAAGCCATGATTGAAGATCCTGAGCTTCAGGTGAATGGATTTGTTTTGATCATAGACTGGAGTAACTTCACCTTCAAGCAAGCTTCTAAACTGACGCCAAGCATGCTGCGCTTGGCTATCGAAGGCCTTCAGGTAATGATTTATAGATGACCCAGTTTCTCAGTCTCCCATGTTTGCCTTATCTCCAATAGAGTAACAAGATGTCTTACTTAAATAATAATAATAAAAATTTAAAAACTAGTTTTTAAGCACAAACACTGAAAACTAACGGGACAAAGGGTCATAGAAGAAAACCTAGAAGATGTGGGCCTTTCAATGAAGGGAATTTTGTGGTACTTGGCAAAAGCCCTCACTATGTCTAAACATTAAGTGGATGATGACTTGAGATTTTTATCTTGATGATCAGAACAAAATCTGGATTTTAATTATTAGCTATTTAGGTTTTTGTTTCCCTTTCTTTTTTTGTGTAGAGTTGTTAATTAGCTAAATGTTTGCTTCATTATTACATTTAACCTGGTGAATTTGGGGGATGATTAGCAATATCTTCATGTAGTCCAACAACTGTTGGAAAGCCAATCAATCAATATGTATTTTCATGCCTAAGATGTGGAATCGCTGTTTTGAATTACTTCTTTAGACTTAATTGGGATTTTTGTTGCTCTTTTTTTGTGGAGGGGCCATCATGTGGAATTGACATAGGAATGGTGCGTCTTCTAGTGAATGACATTTACCTGGTTGCAGATTATGAAATAGAAAATCAATTATTATTTAGTGGCATGTTATAAACCTAATATTGACAATTTGTTTTTAGCTTTTAGGATGTCCTTCTTCTACTCTCTCCTGTCTGCTACTTTATATATAATATTTATGGAATAAAATATAAATTCTTAAAAAGATTTGCAAATTAATTCTTAAGTGATGTTATTCAGTGTTTATTCTCAGTGTGTTCAATGTGCATTTTAGAATTTTGTAGCAGTTAAATTTTTGTAACTTTACAAATGAAAATATCATAAAATAACTTATTTTATCTTTGTTATTCATTAGGCCAGAATGTTAGTTTTCTTTAAGTCAAATACCTAAAATTTTCTAGAGATGTCAAATCAGTTCAGTTGCTCAGTCATGTTCAACTCTTTGTGACCCCATGGACTGCAGCACGCCAGACCTCCCTGTCCATCACCAACTCCCGGAGTTTACTCAAACTCAAATCCGTTGGGTCGGTGATGCCACTCAGCCATCTCATCCTCTGTTGTCCCCTTCTCCTCTTGCCTTCTTCATAATAATTTCTGACTGTGTCTATAGGCACCTAAATTGATGGATGATGACCCTCTAAAATAGGGTCACTTCTCCAAGCAGCAGGGCATCCTAACTAAATTGAATTCACAGTTTGGGTTTTGCGTCTGAAGTGAATAAAAAACAGTGATCTTTTTATCTGAATGTGTTTTTCCTGATGCAGGCTTCTTGACTTGCTCCTGGTGAGCCAGCCTTGCTGCTACCTTATCTTGAACAACATTTTCTTTTTAACTCCATAGAAATAGTTAATATAGGTTGGAGAGAGGGCAACACTCGGAAATGTGTATATCAGGTAGAATCAGTCCTAATTCTGCCCTGTTGCCAGCAGCATGTAAAGTGTTCTTCACAGAGAAAATTAGTTACTGCCAGCATATTACTTAACACAGAATGGTAACTTAGCCTTTGATTATTGTGATCCCAATTTCGCTGGCAAGAAGCATAGGCTAGGCCTTCAGCACTTGAAGAACCAGAGTACTCATTATTTCCAAAAGATTGAAAAAAACACCTCAAGCAAGGCCTAGTGTCTTGCTTTTTGCCAATTTACACACTTTATGGAGTCATTTAGTAGTAATAAGTCGTCACTGGAGAAAAAAATGCTTGGGAGCTTGGACGTATTTGGGAACTTCCCATGACTTATGGCCCCAATCAGGACTTTGTAAGTCCTGAGAATCAGCGCAGAAAGAGCTACAGTCAGATTCAGCGTCTGTGCTTGTATTAGAGAGAGCAGTGGTCCCCTCTGCCTGCAGGAACCTCTACTGAACTTCCTTGTCTCTGTCCCCCATCACTCTCCCGATTCCCTTTCCTTGTTCCCGGGACCCAGACTGTGTAAGCAGGCTTGATTCCTCCTGATTGCTGATTGGGAAGGCCACCTAAAAGAGGGGAACTCCCCCTGGGAATAAATTTGGCATGTTACTACTTTTAAACTCAGTTTTTCCTTGGTTTAAATTAATTTCTTTTTAATTTAATCTTTTTTTTTTGGCTGCACTGGGTTTTCACTGCTGCATGCGGGTTTTCACTACTTGTGGTGAGCCCGGGGCTGTTCTTCATTGTGGTGCGCGGGATTCTCACTGCGGGAGCTGCTCCTCAGATTAATTTTAAATGCTCCATATCTATATCTGTGTCTGTGTCTATGTTGGTATCTGTAAACAATGGTGATTCTGAATAGGAATGTAAGATGTGCTAAAAGTGTTCCATTGTGACATGTGTGCTTTCATACTCAGTTTTACATACTTAAGTAACATTTTCTGACTTTTCTAATTAAGATTCTGATTTATTTTACATTTACTATGTGAGAAATACTATTGTATAATGAGACATGTTTCATGCAGAACTTGAATAAACTTCTTTTGAGATTAACATAAGATCATAAAATATCTGAAGTAAAGATACATATACACAATTTTTGATTGTTAAACACAATTATCACTATCAGTAAGATCACCACCAACACTACAATAATAACCCCCTTCTGATTAACCCAATTGGAGAAACTCGTGTAAAAATATTTTTAATAACTCGGTGATCATTTATATCATGCTATCATCCTGCTATAATATTGCTACTTTTAATTGTTGTTGTTGTTTAGTTGCTAAGTCATGTCGAACTCTTTTGTGACCCCCATGGACTGTAGCCCACCAGGCTCCTCTGTTCACGGGGTTCCCAGGCAAGAATATTGGAGTGAATTGCCATTTTCTTCTCCAGGAGAACTTCTTGACACCTGCATTGCAGGTGGGACCACCTGGGAAGCCTGCTTTATCAAGCATAAAATATATCCTAGAGAATTGAACCCAAAGTAAGAAAAGCTACCGGTGGGTCTAATGCTAGGGAAGAAACTCATTTTAATGATGTATATTATTAATGAGATGTTACTATGTTTTGAAGAGGACCTATCTCTCATTCTTTTGAGGGTACTATGTAACCTGTCTACCCTCACCAATCCCCTTTTTTCTCAAGTATTTTGAGTGACTCAACTGGAGATAGCGCCTTATACTTTGGATTAAATATGTAGGCTATTGCTGTAATATCCACCCGTGTTCACAGTACAAGGCCAATAGGGAGACAGAATGGGCTATAGAGGCAGACAGACCTGGATTTGGATGGCAGCCCTGCCACATATCAAATATTTGAGTAAATTACTTAACTTGTTTGGATGTCAGTCTATTCATTTATACCAATTTTAAAGTATTAAATTAGAAGTGATACATCTTGCACCTAGCGGGTGATATTAATGATCAAAGTAATTGATGTGGATAAGCTCATTTTTCAAGTGGCATTTCTTTCTGGATGTGTGCTGATTTTCTCACAATTCAGTGACTACCTTGACTCTGAAGACTTAAAGATGACTAACTTTGCGAATCTGAAAAATATCATACTTTGTCTTAAATACTCAGATTATAGATGCTAAGATTACATTTTAAAAAAATTGCTTCACTTTGTGGTTAAATAGCATCTAGATATTTTCATAGAAGGTGCCAAATAATATATTTTTTCTTGTTGAAAGCCAGGGGAAAAATTGAGTTTTTTTTCACCTGGTAAAAATTAATCTTTGTTTCTTTAGCCAGAAGCTCCAAGCACAGTTGAAATGGTGGTGATTGTAGAGATAGTTTTAGCCTTAAGGGATGAGCAAGAGTTTGCTAAGTGGATAAGGGCAGGAAGAACAGTTTGGACAAGGAAACTTTGGGGAGGTAATCTGAACAAATATATAACTCTTAGAAAAAGGGCTCAGCTATGAAGAATTCTCCTGCTAATGCAGGAGACGCAGGTCTGATCCCTGGGTCAGATGATCCCTTGGACAAAGAAATGCAACCCACTCTAGTATTCTTGCCTGGGGAATCCCATGGACAAAGGAGCCTGGTGGAGTTCAAGACATGGTGGTTGCAAAAGAGTCAAACATGACTTAGCAACTAAACAACAGCAGCAGTTATTAAAGATTGAAAGTATGTGGTAAGTCTGATTTGATGTAGCTAGAGTGAGAAATGAAACGAATGACCAGAGATGATCTGGGGAAGACAGGCTAAGACCTGGCTCTTTGGACTGGAGGAAGGCAAGATTTGTGGTTTGACCTGTGTTCTCCAGATATGTGGACATTTGGGATAGAAAAGTGACCTGGTCATCCCTCTGCTTTGGAAAGATCTGGCGAGTAGAAGAATTGACTGGGATCAAAGGAGGAAGGGTTAGATATAGAGAACCTCCAAGCTACCCTAGAGGTAGTTATATTGATCCCATTTTATAGGAAAGATAATGAAACTTCAGGGAGTTTAAGTCACTTCCCTAAAATTTCTTAACAGATATCAAGGCTTGAGTCCAGGTGGTCTGGATTCCAAAGAATGAATATCTTTCCTGAATCTTGTTGTTCCTGTTGTTTAAACATTAAAAAAAAATTATACAAGTTTCCATTTACAGTTATTATAAAATATTGGATAGATTCCTTGTTTTGTCTAATACATCCTTGAGCTTATTTTACATCCAATAGGTTGTGCCTCCCATCCCCTGTTGATGTTTCTGTTGTTTCCAAGACTTTGCCTAAGAAAACATGGGTCAGCTCAGGTTAGAGTAACTTCCCTCCCCATGCCAAAAACCCTCACATTTTCACAAAGATGAAATTGCTTTATCAGGATAGTACAGGACTAAAATAGTCACCAGTGGCTGACCTTGTACTTTTTGGAAACCAAGTGGCAGAACTATTTCGTTTTTCCCAGTGAGCGGTCTCCTTGAGTGACTGCAAGCCTCCCAGTTGCCTGTGATGAAGGACAAGGGCAAGGCACTTTTCTGATAGCCAAAGAAAACTTTTATCCTCATGGCCACAAATTGGTAAGCCCCTCATTATATTGATCCAAGGCAATTCTGTAGGCTTTCTCTCTGCAGAATCTTCAAACTTTTTTTTTTTCAAATGAAAAGCATAAAGCAATTTTTTACCAACATAGTGCTCCTAAACAGATAAGAGGCAGCATCAGATATTTTTTGTGGAAATAAAGAACTCAGGCTTTTTTGGGGAAAGAAACGAGAAAGAGAAAATGGTCTGCACCTTACATGAAGTTAATTGATTAAGGTAGTCATAGTAACAAGAAGCATCTTGGAACAATCAATAGAAGATTAAGTGGATGTGACTTGTTGACTCTAAGATATCTGCCTGGGAGGCCAATTAAAACATGAAATGTTTGGAAATACCTGGAATAGCTGAAATTGAATTTATAATGAAGTGGTATGCTTTTAATATTTTTTGGTTGCTATTGCTCTGTCTTAATTTTTTTTTCATAAAATAGTATAATTCTTAAAACTCTTTGGTAATGAAAGGCTCAAACTCTTGTGAATCTTGAATCTCTTATTCGTGATTTTTAAAAAACACATCCTGACTCTCTTGTTTGTTGCCTTTTGGATGCATTTATCTGCTATTCCCCGTTAGCTCTGTCCTGCTGAGTCTCTGTGCTTCTGCTTTCACAATTTCACAGGAATCCCCAAACTCCATCTGCTAAAAAGTACATAATGTAGTCAGGACGTGGCTTGCTGGCAAGGGGTTTGGCTGTAACAAGGAATTGAATAGCTCTTTGAATTGCTACATAAGACTCAGATGTAGGGCTGTCACAAAGTGCCTAAATCAGTGCCAAATTTTGTAAGAACCCTTAATAACTAGGACTTGTGAAAGAATAAAGAATATGTAATCAATTCACAGTACTTAGTGCTGGCCCTTTCTTTTGACTAAAGGGTCCAGTGTTACTAACAACCACCAATCTGCTAGCTCTGAGAGCTCTGGTCATTCATGTAGAAGGCTGAAAGTGCTGCCACTACAAATTCTGGCTCTAACTGTTTGGAAGCCCAGTCCTACCTAGGGGATCTTGCCAAAAGCAGAGGCCATGCTAATGACTTGGACTATCCCTATCCAAGGCCAGCGGGTGAAGAGTTCCATTAACTTCAGCCTTGCATTAGATTATTTAGTCTTCCCGATCTTACCCACAATTCTTTCTAGCTTTGAAATTGTACGTGTGTATGTGTGTGTGTGTCTGCATGTAGGACGGTTATGAGAGAATATTAAAAAGGAAGTCAGTGAGATCTTGAGTAAATTAGGCTTTCATAATAAAACAAAAGGCCTCTGCTTTGCAACTGTTTTTTGCAATGGTTGTTAACCTGCCAATAGTTTTCATGCCGATTAACTTTGGACAATGGCAGAAACCTCTTGCATGCAAGCTACCTTGTAAATTTAAGGCAGCATGATGGTGCATTGATATGAGAGGTCTGAAACAATAACTATCTTTTTGAAAATGAACACACGGCCTCATGAACTGTATTCATTCAGACAGCCTGGAGGTGGGAGCGTTTATTTCCACATTTTGTATGCACAGGCAGAACCACATTGAGAAACAGTGACAAGGGCAGTGTATAAAAAAAGTGACATTTTGTGCATCACATGCTTCGCTGTCTGAGCTAAGTGTGCTTCCTTTCTGTTGTTTCTTAACCTAAAACCCAATAAGTGAAAACTCTAAAGTGACTTTATTTCATAGTGTGATAATGTGGTTTGATTGAGAGGTTTAGTCCCCAGAAGTAGAATGTTGGAAATCTTTTTAAAAGCTGACAATAGGCTTGTAAAAGCTATATATAATATTTAGTTCAGCAAGGAGGCTAAGGATTATATAATCTTTGCTAAGAGCCTTGGTTAATTCTATATACATATATACACACACACATACCACATTTATGCACCTATATACATGTGTATCTGCATATATATCATAATTTTTTCCTTGCATTATAATTGCTGTTTTTTTATATTAGCAGTTAAATCTATTTAAAACATCTAGTTATAGGAAGTAGCTGTCAACCTTGACAAAAGATGAAGATATGAATGCTCTAGATTTACTTAACATACACTTAGTGAATTGAAGTAGAGAATATCAGTATCAATAAAATTTAGTACCTCTACACTTTCAGCCACTGAAAAGGAGACTAGTTACCATTTTTTTTTTCAAATAGTCAAATAATTTAAGCAACAAAAGGGAAGGAAGCAAATAATCTTTCTGTCTGAGTCATTGAGATAATGATAAATGGATAGAAAGTCATTATCTAGAAAGAAAAACTGAACAAGCCCTGTGAGTTATTCTGCATTTCATTTTATTGGCTATGTTTAGACAAGTCCTTAACTGGAGAACAAAGAAGATGAGTAACTACAAGTTCTTTCTTATTCTTTTTATTAGCAATGTAAATGTATCTTGATATATTCTTCTCTCCCAGTAAAACTACATTTTTTTTCACTCTCTTCAAAGCAAAGTGGCAAAATGTGAATGTTCGTGTATCTTCAAAAAAGTAGTTTAGCTGCAACCTTAAAAAAGAAAGAAATCCTGCCATTTGCAACAATACGGATGAACCTTGAGGACATCATGTTAAGTGAAGTAAGCCAGGCACAGAAAGACAAGGACTACATGATCTCATTTATATGTGGATTTTAAAAGTCAAATTCATAGTTAACAGGGAGGAGAATGGTGGTTACCAGCGGCTAGGAGGTGGGGGAAACAGGAAGATGCTGGTCAAAGGTACAATATTTCAGTTATAAGATAAATAAATCCCAGAGACCTAATGGTAGCATGGTGACTCTAATTAATAATAAAATGTTGTATACTTGGAATTTGCCAAGAGAGTAATCTCAACTGTTTTTATCATGCATACCTAAAAAAAAGGTTATTATGTGAGGTGACTGATTTGTTAGTTAGCCTGATTGGAGCATACCACATCATGCTGTATGTCTTAAATATATCCAATTTTTGTCAATCATCTTAGTAAAACTGAAAAAAAAATTGGTTTAAGACCCATGTGCAGTCAGATTTCCTACAGATGTTAATAAAATTGATATGCTTATCTCTCAAATGCTTAGTCGTTTCTCCTTCATAAATGTAACCTCCTGGATTCTAAATCAAAACCTTTAAAAATCACTAAGGTGTCATTTTTGTTTTCTTATGTTTTAAAATTCTAGTACCATGTTGCCAGAATTTGGGAGGTGAGCAGTTCTTCTGTTCCATCCATGAATAGCAGTCTTGTTATATTCTCAAGATTGATCTGGAAATTAAAATACTCTTAATTCTTCATATCAGGGCTTCCCTGATAGCTCAGTTGGTAAAGAATCCGCCTGCCATGCAAGAGACCTGAGTTTGATTCCTGGGTCAGGAAGATCCCCTGGAGAAGGGATAGGCTACCCACTCCAGTATTCTTGGGCTTTCCTTGTGGCTCAGTTGGTAAAGAATCTGCCTGCAACGTGGGAGACCTGGGTTCGATCCCTGGACTGGGAAGATCCCCTGGAGAAGGGAAAGGCTCCCCACTCCAGTATTCTGGCCTGGAGAATTCCATACAGTCCATGGGATCTCAAAGAGTCGGACACGACTGAGTGACTTTCACTTTATTCTTCATTATAATCGTTCTGAGGATTTGTTTTTAATGGTCTTAATTTTCTTCGGTTTCTGCAGTTGGAGAAGTCACAGTAAACTCGTAAGAGGAATGTCTTCTTGTGTTTATCCTGGGCTATTATTTCACACACAGTGAATTATAGTGTGTTTTTATGACTTCAAGTGAACTGCAAGGCTTCAGTCATGGGAATTTTAAGCTGTGGGTGACTGTGAGGTCATCACAAAAGGTAGTAATGGCTGCTGTAACATGCGAAAATGTGCGCGTTGGCTTAGCCATCTCATGGTGAAGTCAGACGGAGTCTTTCATCAATGAATGTTGCTTTTCCTACTGAGTCAGTAACCCATGTTCCTTCCACCTGTTACCCTGCCGTTTTCTATGTGTGGTTTCCCAGGTCCCTTTGTCCAGTTTCTTTTTTTTTTGTTTGTTTTTCTCTCTCTTTTTTTTTTCCATTTATTTTTATTAGTTGGAGGCTAATTACTTTACAATATTGTAGTGGTTTTTGTCATACATTGAAATGAATCAGCCATGGAGTTACATGTATTCCCCATCCCGATCCCCCCTCCCACCTCCCTCTCTACCCGATCCCTCTGGGTCTTCCCAGTGCACCAGTCCCAAGCACTTGTCTCATGCGTCCAACCTGGGGTGGTGATCTGTTTCACCCTAGATAATATACATTTTTCGATGCTGTTCTCTTGAAACATCCAGTTTCATTACATTTCCCTATAAGGTGAAAAGGCATGGAGAAACACGTATGATAACATTTCTATGGGCCAAAGCTGAAAACAGTGTACATTGCTTTATTTGAATTCCATTGGCTAGAAAACTCGGTCAAGTCGACATGCATAACTCTAAAGGAGGTGAAGAAATGTAGTCTGTGGTCCTCCTCGGAAGAAGAGGGATGGTGGACACCTCGTTGCAAGGCTGGTTCCCTGAAATGACTTTGATGACTGTTCTGTCAGCTCTTTATAGCATATTTGCTTATGTCCTCTGAAAAGAAGAGGTGATAATCTGTGTTTCAAGAAAGTTTAATTCCAACATTCAAGCTCAAAGGAGTAAATGCAGTTTTCCTACAATTCATTCTATGCACTTATTGGAATCTCTGTACCCAGCTAGCTTTGCCTAGGAAGGGGTGCTGGCAATTTCTATGTTCCTGGATCACTTAGCTGTATCCCTGGTACAAAGGTAGCACAGGTGTGATTCAATCAGTTCAGTGCCCCTAAGATCCTGATTTTAAAAGAGGAAAAGCCAAACTCCTAAGATCCTGATTTTGAAAGGAGAAAAAAGGCAAATCATTCCTCTAGGGTCTCAAGACTGCATGTAAGACGACTATAGTGATACTTTTGTTGTTTTACCTTGGAAGTTAGAAAGCCTCTGAATTGGAGATTTAATTTTCATAAAGTAAGAATATGATTTTTTAAATAACTTGAGATTACCTACTTTGAGAAACTCCCTGAAAAGACTATTAGCTGTTGAAACAGAGAGAATTTCACTATAAAGTCTTATTATGTAGACTTAAAGACTATAAAATCAATGTCAGACTGTAAAAGATGTGGAGTCCACCAACTTTTACCGTTTTGTCAATGTCTATCAAATGCTTTAAAAACCAGTTGAAGTTTTACTTATTGTTGAGTCATCTAGTCAAAACATGCAAAAACATCAACATAATTTTATTTTTTTATTATTATTTTTTATATATATATATTTTTTTTATTAGTTGGAGGCTAATTACTTTACATCATTACAGTAGTTTTTGTTATACATTGAAATGAATTAGCCATGGATTTACATGTATTCCCCATCCCGGTCCCCCCTCCCACCTCCCTCTCCACCCGATCCCTCTGGGTCTTCCCAGTGCACCAGGCCCGAGCACTTGTCTCATGTACCCAACCTGGGCTGGTTATCTGTTTCACCCTAGATAATATACATGTTTCAATGCTGTTCTCTTGAAACATCCCACCCTCGCCTTCTCCCAGAGTCCACAAGTCTGTTCTATACATCTGAGTCTCTTTTTCTGTTTTGCATATAGGGTTATCATTACCATCTTTCTAAAGTCCATATATATGTGTTAGTATACTGTAATGGTCTTTATCTTTCTGGCTTACTTCGCTCTGTATAATGGGCTCCAGTTTCATCCATCTCATTAGAACTGATTCAAATGAATTCTTTTTAATGGCTGAGTAATATTCCTTGGTGTATATGTACCACAGCTTCCTCATCCATTCGTCTGCTGATGGGCATCTGGGTTGCTTCCATGTCCTGGCTATTATAAACAGTGCTGCGATGAACATTGGGGTGCACGTGTCTCTTTCAGATCTGGTTTCCTTGGTGTGTATGCCCAGAAGTGGGATTGCTGGGTCATATGGCAGTTCTATTTCCAGCTTTTTAAGAAATCTCCACACTGTTTTCCATAGTGGCTGTACTAATTTGCATTCCCATCAACATAATTTTAGCACATAAATTAACAAAGTAAAATTATATTATCAGTACTTAGTTTGTCAATCATATTGTATACTATTAATGTAAGGAATCCACTTTCCTCTTGAATGTATCCTAGTAGCTCTTTATTTCCTGTTATGATTTTTTTCCCTCTTGTTTATTAAGTCTATATTAAGCTGTCATTCTAGAAAATTTGAGAATTTCACTTGTGTTATATTCTCTGTTTTTTAGATTTCCTTTCCTCAAGTCCTTAAATTCTTAGTTCTCCCTTTTTTTTCTTCCTCCTCTAAGAGTACATGGGAGGTAAATTTGCGGAACACATGCGTTCTCTAAAGTTTTTTATTTCCACATTGGTTGATAGTTCTGTCTAGACATAGAAGTATAGACTCAAAATAATTTCCCTCAGTACTTTGAAATCATTATTTTATTGTTGTTAGGCATCCATTATTTCTGACAAGAAGCCTAGATTCAGCCTTTTTTTTTTTTTTACTTTGTAGCTCCCAGTAATTTGTCTGTAAAGATTTCAGGATCTTTTTTTCATCTTTGGCATTTACAAGAATGCGTCTGGGAGCAAATCTTTTATGTGTCTACCAGGCTTTAATGAATCCTTCACTTAAAAAAAGAAATATTTTTGTGATTATTTCCTTTCAATTTTTTTCTGATCCCTTTCTGGTATTCCTATTGTACGGACATTGTATCTGTGAACTTAATCCTCTGTGTACCATGTTTCTTGATCACATGTTTTTTAATTAAACTACCCCATTTTTATTTTGAAATTAATTTAAATTCACATGCAGTTATAAGAAACAGTACAGAGAAGTCTCATATATGTTTTCCTCAGTGGTAACATCTTGAAAAAATTTTGTGTAATCTCACAACCAGGATATTAACGTCCATATAATAGGACATTATATGTGACAGTGTAGGCTTCCCAGTCTGTCTCTTATATGACACTGATGGGGGCTGGGATACTTCATCACAGCTTGGTGAGGGTGCTCTCATACTTTGCTTATGTGGGTGGGAGTGAGGTCATATTTTTTTGGTCTCCTCTAGTGTTTGACTAGAGTAGTCAATCTAGTTATCGCCTAAAACGTTTATGCATTGCTACTAGGCAACTTTCCTGGTCCTCTGTCCAGTGACAGGAAACTTTAGTTAGGGCTTTTTTTTTTTTTTTGGTCTGTGCCCATCATAGTTTCCAGTGGCCAATTTCCTGAACTATAAATCTGGGATAAAACCCACTCCAGTATTGGAATGGAAAATTGGAAAATCCTGTGGACTGAGGATGCTGGAGGTCAGACTACAGCCCACAAGGTCACAAAGAGTTGGACACAACTGAAGGACTAACACTACTCCTACTACTTGAAGCAAAATCAAACCCAGGGAATTTGCTGGCATTTCCTTCTTTGGATCCCAAAATCTCCAGCTGGTCTGCCTCCTTCTCTACACCATTTATAGTCTTCTTATATTTGTTTGGATAGCAAGGAGATCCAACCAATCCATCCTAAAGGAAATCAGTCCTGAATATTCATTGGAAGGACTGATGCTAAAGCGGAAACTCCAATACCTTGGCCACCTGATGGAAAAACTGACTCATTTGAAAAGCCCCTGATGCTGGGAAAGATTGAAGGTGGGAGGAGAAGGGAATGACAGAGGATATGGTTGGATGACATCACCAACTCAATGGATATGAGTTTGCGTGAATTCCGGGAGTTGGTGATGGACAGGGAAGCCTGGCGTGCTGCAGTCCATTGGGTTGCAAAGAGTCGGACATGACTGAGTGACTGAACTATGCTTGTCTTATGTATAGTGCCCAGGCTTTTTAGTTATACTCAATGAGAAGAATAGGGAAAATTATAATTCCTCCACCTTTCTTGAAGTGGAAGCTATAACCATATGTATTTTTTACCTTTCAAAATTTAATCTAATATCTGATTTAATAAAGTTACTTTGTCTCATCTAGTTTTGATGCTATTATAAATTTATTATAGTTTGTAATATTTGCTGTCATTTAAGTTTGTGGGGGACAGTGAGGAAATTGTGCTTATTGAGTGTGCCTTATTGACTTGGAAGCTCCTTAACTCCTTAAAACCAACCATTTTTATAGTTTATGATCATAATACAATAGAAATGAAGGTCATGAGCCATCATTTTTCTCTATAGACAAGGATCTAAGGAATAAATTGTTATTATTCTATGTAGTTATAGCTTGTATTATTATGTTCTTTAAATTTCTGGAATGAAATATGGACTAAGTTTTTTCCCCTCCCCCAAGAATTCCAAGAGATATACCCACAATTCTTTGCCAGTCATTATAGAACTAAGATTCTAAAGCTGAGAAAGCCAGGTTTGTTTGCAACTAAGACTCTAAAACTTAGAAAACCAGGCTTATTTGCAAGTAAGAAGTAATTTGGAGCTTCCTTGTAGCTCAGATGGTAAAGAATCTGCCTGTAATGCAGGAGACCTGGGTCGGGAAGATCCCCTGGAGAAAGAATTGGCAACCCACTCCAGTGTTCTTGCCTGGAGAATCCCATGGACAGAGGAGCCTGACAGGCTACCGTCCATGGAGTCACAAAGAGCTGGACACGAGTGAGTGACTAACCAACACAACAAAGAAGTAATTCAGGCTGATGGGCAGTTTTATCACTTGGCTTTAAAAGAAGGCCTCAAAGAAATGCTACCAGTCAACCCATTATCTCTCCTAAAGTGGCTAAGAAAAGAACGTTCTACCCCACATAGGACAGTGCTGGATTACCACAGAACTGGTAAGGAAGCTACACTTACTGATATTTGAGGCTTGCTGTCTCAATAGGAAGTAGATAATCAGCATCAGAGTGGGTTACTACTATATGCTCAACTTAGAGAGGTGATTCAGTCAGTGAAAGGAGAGTAAAAGCACTCTGCTGTACATCATAACAGGCTGTTTTCTAGCTTCCTAAGTATTTGGATCTGGAACATGCATTAACTCTAAGAAGAACTGATGTGACTTCTGGGTTGCATAGTATTAGCTGCTCAGTTGTTTCTGACCCTCAATGATCCCATGGACTGTAGCCCACCAGGCTCCTCTGTCCATGGAATTCTCCAGGCAAGAATACTGGAGTGGGTTGCCATTCTCTTCTCCAGGGGATCTTCCTGACCCAGGAATCAAACCCTGGGTTTTTATTCCTGCATTGCAAGCAGATTCTTGACCATCTGAGCCTCCAGGAAAGCCCATAGAAACCATCAAAGGAGGCTTAGGCTGAATTGATCAGCACCACGGAGAGCTCCTTGAATTCCATTGCTGTGGTTTATCTTTTCCACTTTGCTGTTCTGTTTCTTTCTGGCCATCACTGCCTCTAAAGGGCTTCCCTGGTGGCTCAGATGGTAAAGAATCTTCCTGCCAATACAGGAGACCTGGGTTTGATCCCTGGGTCAGAAATATTCTCTGGAGAAGGAAATGGCAACCCACTCCAGTATTCTTGCCTGGAGAATTCCATGGACAAGGGTTCCAGGCAGGCTGCAATCCATGGGGTTGCAAAAAATCGGACATGACTGAATGACTATCTCACACACACACACACACACACACACACACACACACACACACACACAGAGAGCCTCTAAAGTAAGCCTTGTACCTCTTAGAATAGGTCACAGTCCTCACAGAAATAGAGATTTCCTCCATTATTCCTTAGTCTCATAGTTTCAATGATTCACTGTTTGAGTCACAGCTACATTTTTCATGTGGCCCAAGGTTTTACTTTTAAGTCTTCTTTTTCTTTATTATTTAGCTCCTATCTTTTGGGGATTGTTTACTGGAAACACATATTGGCATTGGAATTAGAACTATCTCCTTTCTTAGCTTTATTCTTGAAATCTTCCCATAATTATTTATATTCTAATTTTCAAAGCACAAAAGATTTTCCAAAGTTGGATATAGGATAAGAGAAATGACACAGTGATTTGTGTTTCATCATAAGGCCATGCAAGGAAGAAAGAGATTGTCTTCTTTCACCCAAGAAAATTGCTAGGAAAGTGGTGGATTGATTATATGCTTTCTTCATAAAGAGTCATTTGGACAAAAATTATATAGATATAGTTGAAAATAAAATTGTCTGTCTTCCTGACAAATGCTAGAATAGGTCAAACTTTAGAATCAAGTATTCCTGGGCTTAAATCTTGTCTTGGTCACATCCAGATTTCAATTTTAGATAGACTGCTTAATTGATCCTAGGCTTTGTTATCACATATAAAAATGGGATTAATACTTTCCACCTGGTGTTATTATGAGAATTAAATAAGATAACATATATGAAAGAGATTGGCATGATATCTAGTTAGGGAAGTCAGTTGGTTATAGTCAGTCCTGCCCATGAACTTTCCCCCTGCACTGTGCTGGAGAAGATAGTTTAAGTAAACTATGAAATAAGATGATTACGTCTTTAGAACAAAATATGGTTGTTCTGTAATGTCATTAGCCTAATTTGGTAGATCATAACAAAACTTGTCAACTAAAGTTAAGTGGGAAGAAAGTCTTCCCCCACCTAGATATTCAGCAAATGATCCACCTTTTAAGAAATTAAGTGGATAATTAATCCCCAGCCTGCCAGGCTCCTTCTATTCATAGGATTCTCCAGGCAAGAATACTGGAGTACGTTGCTGTGAGCTCCTCTGGGGGATCTTCCTGACCCAGGGATCGAACCTGTGCCTCTTAATATCTACCTGCATTGGCGGGTAGGTTCTTTACCACTAGTGCCACCTGGGATGCCCAGATAATGGATAAATGTGATTATAATAAGTGAAATAAGTATTGTGTTTTATAACATGTGGAGCTCATTGGTTTGTTCTTAGGATGTAAGACTGGGGATTTTTCACTCTTGGAAATATCACAAATATTTTCTGTTGAAATAATTAAGAGATTTATATTTACATGATTATTATACATATCTCTCCTCACTTAACTAGATGAGGAGTTCCTCAATGAAAAGAACAACATTTAGTTCAGCTAAGTAATTCACCGGTAAGGAGGATTATGTCTCTGGTTCTGGGTGGACTAAAAATGTGTTAAAGACCTACAATCCTTAAAACTGCCCCTTTGGTGAAATAGGATGGGATACTCTTGGAAGAGCATACACTGGAGAGTTCAGTAGCTAAGACATTTGAGAACTTCAGGGGAATTACTAATCAAAAGGACTGTGGTAAAGCAAGCTGGTACATTAGAGAAAGTCAGTGACAGGGTTGTCTGAGCAATGGGGATGACTGGATTCAGAAATACTACTGGGCAGTTGATGACATTTACACACCAGAAGTACGTTGGGTGCAATTGTTATAATGAGAGGCAAGGTTGGAATGACAGTCCTAAGGGCCTGGCCCTTAGGGGGCTATCAGTTCAGTTCGGTTCAGTTGCTCAGTCATGTCCGACTTTTTATGACCCCATGGACTGCAGCACATGGCTTCTCTGTCCATCACCAGCTCCCAGAGCTTGCTCAGACTCATGTCCAGTGAATTGGTGATGCCATCCAACCATCTCATCCAACCATAGGGAGCTATGGATATGGTTATTAAACATGGTGTTCCTATAGGAAAGAAAGATAGGAAGACAATAAGTTTTGTTTAAAATATTCAACCAAAGAATAGAGAGAGAGAGAGAGAGAAAAGGAATGAAGGCAGCTATCTGAATATAAAGTTAGAATAACATGCCTAGTTTCCTGACATGAGACAGTTTTCAAACTCAGAATCCATGTACTAAGGGAGAGTATAGATCCTCATGAAGAAGGACTCTGCAACCCTAAGTTGTTTCTATGATGGATGATCTTTCAACAATGAGGAGTAATGGTTGCAAAGAATTTGTGGTAATGTGGGCGATGGGATTATTAATAATCTTAGGTGTGCATGATAGAAACAAATGCAAAATGGAATCGTGTTTACATTAATAATATGTTAAAGAGAAGAAGAAAATGCTTTGGAATCTAAGCAATGATTATACGGGAGTAGTAAGACTGGTGAAAATTTCTTTTTCCTACTTTCTACATTTTACACATTTTATCATTAGGAACATTGCATTTTTATCATAAAACATTTTATTTCAAGCAGTCATGATATACAGTAAAAAATAAAGGAAATTAACAAATAAGTATACAATGTGCTATGTTTAAAAGATTAGCTTCTATTTTAAAGTGATATTGATATAGTCTGATGAGAAAATTAGTAGAATCAGGCAGCTGCAGCTGCTCATCTTAAGAAAATTATGCAGTGCTAACACATATAACTGTGATGGGTCACATTTGGAGAGCACAAAGGAAATTTACAACAAGACCTAGGAAAGGAGTCAGTGAAAATGTAAATATGCTTTGGAGTTAAAGATCAGACATGCTTAAAAAAGCATGTTTTATGAAGCTACCAGACTTTTATATAACCCCAAATATTATGCTAATATATCTGTAGGTACTAACCAGTTTTTGGTAGGAGAAAAGGAAGTGGAATTGTTAAATAGCTATTAATAAGCCCTATTTAAGAGCATTTTAAGCGAATCTGAATACGATAACCATGGATGAGTTAAGTAAAAGACAAAAAGAGAACATAAATTACACCTTATAAAGATGATCATGGGGCTTCCCTGGTGGTCCAGTGATAAAGACCACCTTCCAGTGCGAGGGGTGAGGTGCAGGTTTGATCCATGGTGGTCAGGGAGCTAGGATTCCACATGCCTCTCAGCCAAAATTTCAAACATGAAACAGAAGCAGTGTTGCAACAAATTCAACAAAGGCTTAAAAAAATAAAGACAATCATGCTTTTAAATAGTACATCTGATTTCTGCCTGTCAGTCATATCCTTTTATTATTAAAGTTAATTCTATTAGTGGCAAAATAAAATTTGCAGACAGAAGTTGTTTAATTGATCAGAAGAGAGAGTTGATGTGTGTGGACTGAAATGCTGGAAATGTTTTATGGAAGAGCTGAAGATTGAACATATCTTCAAAGACGACAAGAGTTGGTATATAGACAGAGGGAGGGAAACAGCACAGCTAAGTATAGAGGTGAAAATTCATACATTGCATTTGGGATGTGTAATAAGTCTAGAGAGTCTGATGTGATGAGTTGTTGTAAGGTAGGCAAGAAAGATATGCTGAAGAAATCCGATAGGGTAAGGTCAAAATGGGATACATTTTAAATTTAAACTGTATTTTATGATCACTGGAGAATCAATGAATATTTTAAGTCAGAGAATAAATCTTGGAAGATAGCCAATGGAAAAATTAGTGTGACATAATTCTTTTGTTCATGATTTCAACCCACAAGTATCTATTGAGTGGGACTAATTTTAAAGAAAGAACTTGAAAAAGTGGGAATTTAGGAGGCTTTTATAGCAACCCAGCCCGGAGATGCCGAAAACCTGCATTTGTGCTGACCAACTGATATGAAGAAGAAGGAGAGGGTACTTTTTGTCTGTTTTCTTTCCCATTCGCACTTTTTTTCCTATCCTCCTTTAAATCTTTGTTACCTCCTCTCACCTTTGTTTTCTCTGAAGATAAAACAGTGGCCTTGCCTCCAAGTGTACCCGATCCAGTTCCTCCTCATCATGGATGTGGAAACCACAGTTGTGTTTCTAAAATGTGGTCTGGTCACCAGACCCTCTGCCCCACCTCATGTCTTTGCTCATGTTGGTCTTTTTGCACAGACAGGAAGTAAGGGTTCTGGCATGCTCCTTGGACCCAGAGCTTGTCAGGCTTAACCTTAAATGAAACAAATCAGAGGTTTTGGCTAGGCAAGAGTTTGGGACCTAAATTAGAATGCCATTTAAAGATACTCTTAAAATATTAAATTAGTTGTTACTCGTGGTAAAGCCTTTTGTGGAAAAGATTTTCTTGAGAAGGTTTATACTTTCATTTGCTCAAGATATGATGATAAATTATATTTGTAATATTGAAGTACCTCACATTTATAAGGAAGTGCATTCTGTTTTATAAGACTTTTTAATGGATTGATCTTCTAAAATCTGATCAAATGTTGGTAAATTATAAACATATGTTAAGTGTTTAACATTTACAGATTCATGTATGGATTCTTCTTTTCCCTGTAGACTTTCTGAACTAGTAACTAAGTACACATGAATGTATTAAAATATCAGAGAGCATCCTAGTGTGATCTTTCTTGTCTAGTAGCTATGCTGTTTCTTGGCATTTTATATGAGTCTGTATTGGGCTCTTGACCATTTTATGTAGATCTAAATTAGTTTCAGGCAGTCCATGACAGAGGAGCACATTCTATGTTGAATGCTACCATGAAAAGCTCAGCATAGATGTGGCTAGAATCTTAGCATTTGAAGGAAGCATGGACATTACATGGATGATCATGTGTAATAATTACTTCTGTGATAATATTAAGAGATGATTCTACAGCTTCTCTTTATACACATTCTGAGCCTGCTAACACAGCACCTCAAAAGGGAGTACTTTTCATCTTTAAGAGTGGCAACAAACCCTTTCTTCAGCTAAAATCTGCTTCTGGGTATTGTACCCATAGGTCCTTATACCAACTCATGAAAATAGTATCAATGCCACTACACCTAGTAGGGTGGCCCTTTACATAACAACATTTCAGAAGCATAGAGTGTCTGTTCCTTGGGACATTTGAAGCTCTCTGGTATTTTCTATGTTATGGTTTTCTTCTCCAAATACATGTGGCCTGTTCCCCCATCCTTTTCTCTCATGACAGAGTTTCTAAATAGTGTATCCTTCTAGTTGCCTTCTTCTAAACTCAAAACATTTTTTTCACTGTATATCCAAATAAAAAAAAAAATTACTCCACATATGTTTAGATCAGTGTGCAAATATTGCCCATGATGAGTAAAAGATATTATTAAATAGCCAAATGTGATGTTAACTTAAAATTGTAAATACTCTGTAAAAGTGCAAATAACATACCAGAGAGGAGAGTGGAAAGGGCAGTTACATTTTACTTAAGGAAAGATTAAGAAAAAAAGATATTCTTAAAAGGCCCTGCAAGGATTTTGAGAGAAGGGAAATGCATCATTAAAAGCATTATAGACTGAGGAGCAATTGGGGGAAAAATAGAGATGAAAATGTACATAATGGGTATTACAAAGTAGATTAATTTAGTTGTATGTTACCATTCATGAAAAAGTAAAGTAGGAAATAAGGTTGCAAAAGTTAATTGATACCTAATAGTAAAAATTCATAAATGCTACACTAGAGTTTGAATGTTTTTTTCTGTGGGTGATCAATCAAGTGTTTGAATTGACAGGAAAAAATGCATTTTAATAGAAAAATCTAGTGGGCCTGTCATAAAGGATGGATTAAACAGAGGCAAACATTGTAATATTTGCAACATGCTGTTGGTTAACTTAAGCAGATCATCAACCCTGCTTGTAGTAAACGCTGCCTGATGATGGAATTCAAAGGTAGCAAGGAACTTGTGTATGAGAACACAGATTGATGAGGCAGTTGTTGCTAAAAGCGCCGTGAGAATAGCTCTCATGCATCATCTGACATGGAGAATGCTGCTGGACCTGAAGATGCATCACCCCCCTTAGTGAAATGCTCATAACCTCTGCACGCGGGACCTTTAGCGAGCCATGCACGGAGCCAAGTCAAAGCCCTGTGCCAGCTCTGCAGTGCCGACTGGAAAAAAGGCAGGAAGTTAAGAGTTTATCACTATTACACTGTTGCCTTTTGCTCTCCTAACATCTCCTTTTATGTCACTTTTTTCTTACTTCTTTGAAATAGGGTGTTAATAAAAGTGTGTAAATTTAGGTCTTTTCTTGTTCAGTTCTATTTGTGCTTGATCTTCGATCTCATCTCTCATCTTATGCGGCTATTATAAGAGACAGATATGAGACTGGATTCTTGAAATCTTGGTGTCATGTTTAATCTGCAGTGGAGTCCCAGGTATCCAAAATCCTTATCTCATGTTCTGTTTAAATGTTCTCAGGGCTACAAGGAGTGAGAAGCAGGAATGAGTCATGTTGAAGTCAAGCTTTATGCCACTTAAAACTGTATTTTGTTCAGACTCATATGACTGCTTGGAGAATGGCTCACTCTCCTATCTTCAGTAACATTTTCTTTAAATCTGCTTCCCTTTGTTTTTTTCTAATATCTCCAAACTGGACTTTGCTGTCCAGGTAATGTTGGGGTGGAATCAAGGTGTGCAGATCCCAGTGAGAGCATGTACTTTCTTTTTCACACTAAAACTTGCCCTGCCAAACTACATGGAGTAAATCTTAGGGCTTTAACTGCTAATTTGTTTCTATGCATTAGGACAGGTTTGAAATACTTTTGTAAGGAGAATCTTAATCCTGCCTGAAAGTTCAGTTCAGTTGCTCAGTTGTGTCTAACTCTTTGTGACCCCATGAATCACAGCATGCCAGGCCTCCCTATCTATCACCAACTCCTGGAGTTTACTCAAACACATGTCCATAGAGTTGGTGATGCCATCCAGCCATCTCATCCTCTGTCGTCCCCTTCTCCTCCTGCCCCCAATCCCTCTCAGCATCAGGGTCTTTTCCAATGAGTCAACTCTTCGCATGAGGTGGCCAAAGTATTGGAGTTTCAGCTTCAGCATCAGTCCTTCCAGTGAACACCCAGGGCTGATCTCCTTTAGGATGGACTGGTTGGATCTCCTTGCAGTCCAAGGGACTCTCAAGAGTCTTCTCCAACACCACAGTTCAAAAGCATCAATTCTTCGGCGTTCAGCTTTCTTCACCGTCCAACTCTCACGTCCACACATGGCTACTGGAAAAACCAAGGTTACATTCAGTTCATCACAGAGTAGAGGAAGGGTGAACTTCTGTTGTGCTAGGGGTCTCTCTTAGGCCACCTGTAAATGCTGCTTGTTTTGACATAAGCAAATGTTAATCCTAATTCCAGCTCACATATCTGTTCACCAATCTGATGAACTTTTAAGTGACCATTTCCTGAAGATTGTCAGGAATTACATCCCCAAATTCTGCTGCTAAAACACCCAGGGATATATATGTAGTCCACTAGTACTTACATATATCTCAGTGCATTATCATTATTGTGAATCTTGGTCTTATTTTTCTTCTTTTAATATTTAATTTTATTTAAAAATATTATTTACTGTTTAGTTGCTAAGCTGTGTCCAGCTCTTTTTGCCACCCCATGGACTGTATCCAGGAGCCCACCAGGCTCCTCTGTCCATGGAATTCTTCAGCCAAGAATATTGGAGTGGATTGCCATTTCCTTTTCCAGGAGATCTTCCTGAGCCAGGGATCAAATCTGCATCTCTTATGTCTCCTACATTGGCAGGCAGACTCCTTACTGCCAGAGCCACTTAGAAGCCCCCAAAATATTATATCAAGATATCTACTTCTTCATAAAAAAATATGAGCTTATAATTAAAAGACTTTTTCCCGCTGTTTACTGCCAGTATCTTTTAGTCATCTTTTCATACTTACTTATGAAATTCTTTTTATTCTTTTAAAAAGCATTTTTCTTTTAGCCCAGTCCCTCTCTCTTCTAATTTTTCGATTAGCTTTCTAGTTTTGATTCATGACTATCATGTTGGATTGTTCTTCAGTGAATTTCTGGTTTAGATCTATTGTTTCTTATTAAAATATCTATTTCCTGCATGTTTTCATGCCTGTATTGCCTCTGCTTAATTCATTAGACTTTCATATCCTTCTCCTATGCTAAAAATGCTTTGAAATAGCTTATGTGATCATTTTTTTTCTCCACTCCTCTCACTATTCATGGTTTCATTTCCTCAAAAAAAAAATTCCTTCTCATTTTAATGAAGTCTCAGAAGTAAGGGAAACAAATACACATGCTCTGGCATTTTAAATCAGAAAATACTCATCTATGTTCATATAATTTTATGTATTGCTATAATGCTCTCTGATAAAGCATAGAGTATAAAATTTTATTTCAACTAAATGGCAAAATCCATGAGTGGCAGGGATGGTCTCTTACCATCACTAAGCGAATGACAAAAAAAAAATGAGGCTTAACACAGGTTCCTTGAAAGAATATGTATGTCATCAATAAATGTGAAGTTCTTTTTCACCTAAACTGACAAAATTATGAAGGTGGGTGTTGACTGTAGTCTGACTGAAGCAGCGTCACCATTACAGGAGTATGTGCAGTATTTTCTTAGTATGATACTTAACTCTAATATTCAAATTTTTGTCTCTTTCTCACTAACTAATAGACAAAAATTTTAAGAGTGGACTAAAAAGTAGACTTCAAACTATGGTAGAGTCCATGCTTACCTTAACTACAGCTTGATTAGAAATTTAGTCCTTTAAAATCTTTGAACTTTCTGTGCCTCAATTTTTTCAGTTATAAAATTCATATCATGTAATAGCAGATGTATCCAAGAGGCTATGATATTCTGTATATCATAATTACCAAAAGTTTATTTGTTGTCTGTTGTTTCTTTGTCTATGTCAGAGATTTTTTTAAAAAAATTAATTATTTCTTAGTTGTATATTTTTTGCTAGTAATTTTTTTCACTCTTTAGATATTTTTTTTTTTATTCAGATTTGAGATTTTGGGGTTTCTGTTTTTCATACTGGCATATTAATCTTTTTTTTTTTTTTGCTGTAGCAGAAACATTTCAAACTAACACTATTTGGCCCATGAAATTGAAAGGCATAAAATGGCAAGTTAATTTTCAGCTGTTTCTAGGGATGGAATTGTTTCCTCAAAAATCAATTTTTATTTAACTTTCAGAGAACTGCATAGAGTTATATTTGCAAAATAATTTTAACTTACATCTTTAGAAGAGATAGATTTTGGGTTTTTTTGTGTGTCAAATTTAAACAGCCACAGTAATATTATATATAAATATTAGAATGTTGAACTGGTAGAGGGTAAACACATAGCAAAATAGAGCAGAGAACCTAGAAATAGACGTCCAAAATTATGCTTGGATCTTTTGCAGAAATATAAAAGCTATTCAGTGGAGAAAGTATAGCTTTTTCAACAGATGATGCAGGAAGTAACTGGACATCCATAGGCAAAAAATGAATCCAAATTTAAGCTTCAAACTTTATATGCAAAAATTAGCTTAAAATGGATTATGGAATTAAATGTAAATGACAGAACTATAACTTCTAAAAAACTGAAGAAAATCTTTAGGATCTAAGAATAGGTAAAGCTTTTTTAGACTTGATATTGAAAACACATCTATAAAAGAAAAAATAAATTGAGCCTCATCAAAATTAATGTTTACTTTGTGAAACACTGTTTAAAGGGTGAAAAGACAAGCCACAAACTGAGAGAAAATATTTGCAAACCACATATTGAAAAAAGGAACTTTTGTCCAGGAAATAACTCTTAAGAAGTTAACATTTTCAAAAAAGAGCTCCAATAATAAAGTGAGCAAAATAAATGAGCAGATTTTTCACTGAGAAGGATATACAGATGACGAATAAAGATGAGAAAAGATGGTCAATATTTGGCATTTTATACCTTTAGGAAAAGGCAATTCAAACTACAATGAGGACTTCCCTGGTGGCCCCCTGGTAAAGAATCTGCCTGCCTTTGCAGGGGACGTGGGCTCAACCCCTCGCGCCAGTTACTGGGCCCACGTTCTGCAGTGACTGAAGCCCACACCTCTTAGAGCCTATGCTTAGCAGAAGAGAAGCCACTACAATGAGAAGAAGCTTCCACTCACTACAACTAGAGAAAAGCCTGCTTGCAGCCATGAAGATCCAGCACAGACAATTAATAAAATTGAAAAAAAAAAAAAAACAACCACAATGAGATATCACTATGTACCTATCAGAATAGCTAAATAGTGAAAATACTAAATGATGGTAAAGATCCAGAGAAACTGGATTTCTCATACTTTCCTTGTGGTAATTCTGAAAAACAATTCGCAGTTTCCTATAAAACTAAACATGCAACCATATGACCCAGCAGTTTCACCCTGGAGCGTTTATAGCAGATAAATGAAAACAGGTTCACACAAAATCCTACACACAGATGTTCTTGACATAATAGCCCCAAGCTGGAAACAACCCGGTGTCCTTAAATGAGTGAATGTCGGTATATCCATACGATGGCATGTGTGTGTATTAGTCACTGTCGTGTCTGACTCTTTGTAACCCCATGGACTGTAGCTTGCCAGACTCTGTCCATGGAGTTCTCCAGCCAAGAGTCCTGGAGTGGGTTGCCATTTCCTTCTCCAGGGGATCTTCCTGACCCAGGGATCAAACCCGGATGTCCTGCCTTGCAGGCAGATTCTTTACCACCCAAGCTACCAGGGAAACCACTCCTTAGTAATAAAATGGGGAAAAAGCAACTATTGATGCACACTGTTTTCAAGTATATCAAGGACATTATGTAAATCAGAAAAGCCAGTCTCAAAAGGTTTTATTGTTTGTTTCTACTAATGTATAAAATTCTCAAAATAACAAATTATAGTGATGGGGTACAGATCAGTGGCTACAGAGGTGTGGGACCGGCGTCGGATAGCTTGGGTGTGACTTTGAAGAGGTAGCAGGTGGGAGCCCTGTGGTGACAGCTGATTTCTGGATCTTGAATGTGCTGAACACAGATGATCCAAATCGCCTAGGAGTAACACACGTACACACTCACCAATGAGTGCTTGTAAAGCTGATATCATCTGAATAGGCTCTGTGGGTCGTTGTTGTTCAGTTGCTGAGTCATGTCTGGCTCTTGGTGACCCCAAGGACTGCAGCACGCCAGGCTTCCTTGTCCTTCACTGTCTCCCAGAGTTTGCTCAAACTCATGTACTTTGAGTCAGTGATGCCATCCAACCATCTCATTCTCTGTGGATTGTACCAATATCACTTTCTTGATTTTGATGGTTTATTCTAGTGAAATAGTATCCCATTGGATACTATGGTGCAGGAATGGTGCAGAGGGTCTTCCTTTCAGTTTTTCGACTTCCTGTGAGTCTATAATTAAAAATTTAAAAATCAATGAGTGACTAGATAGATACAAGTACCTTCTACATGGTGAAAAAGTGAAAATGTTATAGCCTGGATCTCACCATCAGCTTAATGGTATACTTAAATACTTGGTGAATGAGAAATAAATATCTTTATTATCTCTTTTGAACAACACCATAGAATAACATTCAGAAAACCTTTTTATTTTGCATCATTAAAAGGAGTAGAATATTTTTTGTGTTTTGTTTTTGATCAGATCTATATGACAGAGACTATTAGAGAAATAAAAGCAATACGCTTCAATGTAAAATCTACCCTTATGATAATATTTACTTGTAAAGGAATTTTTGATGCCTTTTCCTGAAGTTGGGGATTATTTTTTTAGAGTCAAATAAATTTGATGGAACTTTCCATGTATACATACATGAACACAGATAAGACCCATGTTGAAGGGATGGTAAGTGGATGGCAGGGAAAAAAAGGAACACGATCAAGACCTGATCCAATGACAAACTATGTGAATGCAGCGGAGAGAGTATTGACGTTAGAGAAAAGGTGTAGCTCTTGGTGTTTTGTCTCCAAAATCTCTTGAATTTACTTAAATTGTAAGTTACAGTTGAGCCATGGACTATTATAAAGGTTAGAAAGTATTAGTTGCTCAATTGTGTCCCACTGTTTGTGACCCCATGGACTGCAGCCTGCTAGGCTCCTCTGTCCATGGAATTCTCCAGACAAGAATACTGGAGTGGGTAGCCATTCCCTTCTCCAGGGGATCTTTCCAACCTAGGGACTGAACTCAAGTCTCCTATATTGCAGGGAGATTCTTTACCATCTGAACCATCAGGAAAGCCCAAAAGATTAGAGTGTGAGTTTTTAAAAATTACACAAATCAAAATATCAGCCTAAACTGTCACATACTTTGATTTTTAAAATGACATGCATTGCCCCAGTCAGATTTACACCTTATATAAAATGGATATCTATGATCTTTGTCACTAGGTCACAAGTGTTGTGTTCACTTAGATTTCAAGGTCAGGTGAAGGGCAAGGGATGTAATTTCTTCTGCTCATGAATTGCAAGGAGCAGGTGAAGGTTGGGAGCTTTTTTAAGCACATACATCCATGCATTCAGCAATCATTGGAAATAACATTTCTTTATTCAGGAAATCTGTGCTTTTTTGAGGGCTTTATGCAACTTCATGTGGCTGGGCTGGAATTTTATTTATTTTTTATGTATATGCCATGATTGAAATTATGGGAAGAGGATGTGTGGTTGCCTGAATATGAATGCTTGGACAAATAGAGATGTTTGTATATCTTTATCACGCACATTGGCAGGCCAAAAACTAATATGAACTCTCCAGCACCATTGTAATATTCATCAGTGAAAGGAGCCCTTGTGTGTAGGAATACTATGAGGGGACAGTAAGTTCCAATGAGTGACATCTTCTCTCCAGAGAAGTGTACCATGGTACAAGAACTTGTTGAATACGACTTCCCAAAGAGATTTATTTTTAAGAGGACTTTGCAGCAGTGTGAAGGCAAACTTCCAGGGAATAGCTTTGGATGATTATTACTGCCAATAAAATCACAGGGGGGAAGGCAAAGGAAGCGTAATCCTACACAGGCCATGTGAATTTCCTGGTGATTTAATTAGCATCTTCTCAAATTAACCAAATCGACAAGTACCTTTGATTTTTGTAATAAACACTAGGAAAGCATGGTAAAATCTCTGTGAAATGAAGTTAGAATTTCTTATTTTTTTTTTTAGAGGTACATTCATTAACATGTTTTCAGATTTTGGAGAGGGAGTGATCAACCCAAGCCATACCCTTGCTTCCTTCCTGTTGTAAAACTACCAGGTAAGAAAAAGTAGATAGTCCCAGATTAGCTAAACTGAAGCATCATCCTTCTTACCCTTGGCCTTGCAGGAGATACTCAGAGACCAAATAAGAGTCCCTCATTAGCAGTGTTGGGTGAATGGGCTCCCTCCACCCTCAGCCTCGGCTGTGCTCTCCTTCATGTGTGGTTCCATGAAGGACACGTGCCTGAACATCTTTAGACCCTCTCAAGCTATCTTTATAATCCACTGCCTCACTATCCATATGGACCCCACACGGTCTTGGAAGGAGTCGGTAGAGCTAAAAATGTTGTGGCGAATGATTGGAAAACATCACTCTGGCTTCAGTGACCTCTTCTCTCCAGCTTGTTACTCAAGCCGGCAACGTGACATTGGTCAAGAACTTCAATTAGGGAGACAAATGGGTATTATTATCATTAAAGATATACGAGTGCCTGGAGCCTTTTAAAATGTTTTTCATTGTACTCACGAGTCTCCAGTTTTTGCTCCCTTCTGCTTTTCTGTGTCTCTACTCCAGTCTGAGCTATCCAAACTTGAGGATAGCTCCACATGGCTTCCTGCCAGTTGAAATTCGACATATCACACTTCCCTTCAAATATAATCCTTTCCCTCTTTCAGTTTCTAGTACAAGTAGTGGTCTCTCAACTAAGCAAGATTAAAATGTACCAGCCTGCTTTCAGCCCTTCTCTTGTATGCTACCTCTGCATCCAGTCATTTCGGTTATATAATGTCTGTCTTCCCTGTGTTTCTGCAAGCGTGCCTTGTTTTCCTTTTATTGGTAGCACCTTCATATGACTCGAATTTGGCTTTTTTACTGGCATAGTCCTAACAGCCTTGACTTCATGTCTCCTTCCTCCCTTTCTCCCTACTTAATATCAAGTAAAGTGGGACGTTTTGCAGCTCTTCATTAAATGAACTGGGCAGGTCAAACCATAGAATCACTATTTTATATTCTAAGAAATGTGCACCAGAGACACCCAGGAGTCTCCTTCCACCCTTATCTCTATTAGTTTCCAAGTCTTCCTTTGGCCCCATCCCATCCCTAACCCTCACTGTCTTGAACTCTGCCTGGTGATGGATGGTTGTCTGTGTCACACATCACTTGGTCATTAAAAAACAAAACAAAACTGACACTTGTTTTCTATTTTTAACCTGAGACAGAATGTCTCTACTTCAAAGTGGTTGCACTAAAGCATAAATATTAAAATGTCAAATTTCCACAAGAAACTACACAGCCCTGCTGGATAAGTGTTCCCATAGCATGGCTGAAACCTGCCTCTCTTCTCTGAAGGCCCAATGTGAGACACACACACTTTTCTGTGAGACAGCTTGGACAGTTCGGGCGGACTTCAAAACCAGCTTCTCACTTGTGCTGCCAATACTTCTTCACACTTCGCTTCGACTGCAGACAAACAGTCCTGGCATCTGTATCCTGAAGGGATCCCACCTCCCGTCTCTAGTCCTACCTCTCCTCTCTGAGATGCTTCTTCCCCTGGCTGTGTTGCCTCATTCACAGCGACCGGATTCTCATGGACATTCTAAGATTTTCTGCAAATGCTACCTCTTTGGGAAGTTCTTTCCTCATCATTCCAACTTCTGTTCAATCTATCATTCTTTCTCTCTTTTAAACCTTGTAACATCTTGTGGACATTATCTTTCCTTATTTTACATTACTTGTTCCCTTTACCAGAATACATATTCCTTCAAAGTAAGGAGTCTGCTTCATTCATATTACCCTGATGTTTCCTAGGCTTGAGCAGCTTTCAGTAAATATTTGTTAGAATTAATCAATGCTTAGTTCTATATTGTCTTTTGTGTTGATTTTTTAATATTTCTCTGTGTGTGTGTGTGTGTGCATGTGCATGTGTGTGTGTGGTATATGATCATTTCAGAATATTTGAAAGATATAAAATATACAAAGAATAAAATAAAAGTCATCTATTACACAGGGTTAACCAGGCCAATATTTGATATATATATTTCCAAGTCTTTTATATTCTTTGTTAAAATCTTTTCTGATTTATTACCTCATACTATATTTTGATTATTTTTTGTCATTAAGAATTCTTTGAAAATGCCACTTCAATGACTCTTTTAGTATTATATATTACAAATACCTCATTCATTTATTCACCCTTTTGTTAAATAAATTTAAATTGATTCCAGTGTTTTCCTCATTACAAAATATGTACAAAACATTCTTGTACAAAAAATTTTGCTCCAATTAATGATAAAAATTTCTTGTAATTTATTTCCAGAAGTGGTATTAGGATTAATAAATCACATGCTTTGAGATACTGGGGGAGAATGTTTCACCAGTTTCTATTTCCTTGGCAGAATATGACAGGTCCTGTCTTGCCAAATCCTTACAGCATTGAATTTCACCATCACAAACAATCTTGGCCAGTTTCACCTGCCAGAGTCGGCAGGAGTGACCTCAAATATTCACTTAAGGGCTTCTGCCTAATTCTTTTTATAATTTGCTCTTCTCAGTTCCTCTGGCTGAAGTTCTGCTGCTTCATTCCCCTTTGGCAATTTTGAAGATGAGAACGTCGGCACTTCTGCATGTGTGTTACTAAAGTAGTTTAAAAGTCAAGTGGGAGACCTGATTCGTTATTGGTCTTATGGCTAGGGGTAAAAGTAAGGCTGTCTTGCTACAGCTAGCGTATAGGTTGAAGCCACAAGACTCAGGACACAGGTCACAGAACATGACCATATATTCTCTTTTAGTTAGAAATGGCACCATTGTCTCTTCCCTTTGCTTTGCGTTAATAGACGAACCTAGCATTTTATGTGGCGGTAGTTTTTACCTTGGGCTCCCTCCTGCTGTTACATCTGATGTAAATTGGTACTTGATGGATTGTGAAGAGGTGAGAGAATGGCTTTGTGTCCCATCCCAGGCTGTCTCGCCCCACCTCCCTCCGCCTGTACCAGGCATACAACCAGTAGCGACTAACTCACATACGCTGTGTGTCTTCGTGTGAAGGCTCTGTGACTGTGATTTGTTTCACAGACCTTCTCTGACAGCAAAAGTGGCTGGGGAGAATACCAACTGCTCACGAGAAAGAGATCTTCTTGCTCATTCAGTTATGTGATGACTAAACATGTTACAAATTCATTTTCAGTGTTGGTTTTACTTTAAGAAATATTTTTAGCTAGGTAGAGCTCTTTCGAAGAGGAATATTTTATGTAATATCTCACTTTGTGTTGCCTATATTTTATTGTACTCAAGACTCAGACATTCCCTTCCATATACAAAGTTGATGTTACTATGTCACCAGTGTAATTTCAGAGTTTTATCTAGGGGTAGTGATTTAGCCACACTAATAGACCAATATTGTGTTCCAGAGTTCTTCACAGGGTGGGAAGGGATGTATTTGAAGCAAAGTTTTATTTTTATTTTTTTGTCATTTGTTTCTTCTTTTGTATTTATTATCTCTTGTATTGGAAGGTAACTACTTTACAATGTTGTGTTGGTTTATGCAATACAACAAGAATCACTCATAATTATACATCGCCTCTCTCCTGAGCCTCCCTCCCCCCTCCCACTCCACCCCTCTAAGTCATCACAGAGTGCAGTAGCATCAGATGATCAACTGCAGGCACAAGAAAACAATAATAAAAGAATGATTTGCCTGGAATTAGAATATACCTGAGATTTTGAGAAAAATTAGTTCTCGCCCACAAATTTCAGAGACCCTGTTCACAAAGTTATAAGATACTCTCATGGGTGTTCTCTGCATAATAATCCCTCTGGTCTTTTTAATATTAATAATTCTAATCGTGTGGCTGGGGAGGAAGGGACAAGGATACTTTTGCTGATGGAGACACATTTACCTAATAGGTAAGTGGATTTATCCCTGGAACCTGGAAGCCAAGAGTATTATGGATTACTTTAATACATGTGCTTGAAGCATAACAAGGATAGGAAAATAATGGAATAACACTTGTGTTTTTTCCTGTGGAATTAGTGTATAAGCATGATTTACAAGCGATGATTTACTGGTGAGAGAAGAGATATGGTTATTCTTCATAGATTTAAGAAAGCCAACTATAGTATATTTAAGATTCTGAAAACAAAATTAAAAATTGGGAAGTGGTGATCTACGTTAAGATTACAGCAATGATAAGAACATCACAAAACTCTCATTTTCATGTGAGCAGGTGATAATCATGTACCATCTTGGGTGAGGAAAGGATCACTCCTTCCCTTTCTCTAGGTCTGAAGCTTTGTGAGCTGGAGCAGCCCATGGCCACCACTGACTTCAGGATGACCCAGAGATGTTCCTTCTAGTCTTTTGGAGTAGAAATTGGAAGACTGTCTCAGTGCAAACAACCACCAGAGTAATGCAGTCAGATACCTCTGCCTTCAAAATGTTGGTGTGGGACCTGCTCTCCCCATAGCACATGTCCACTCATAGTTTAAAGGACATGATAATTTAATCCCTAAGAATTCTGTGGCCATTTTCCTAGTTATTTGCATTGAGAAGATACAGCCCTTCAGTGATCCCGTTAAGCTTTCTTTATGTTTGCCAGAAAGGAGAATATCAGGCAACATCCTTGCACTTGGATATCATTTCTAATTAACTTAAAAAAAGAAAACACCCTCAGACAAAACTGAAAAAGAACAAAGCTAGCACATCTCTATAATGGGAACTGAATTTTATAAAAGCAGAGTGACAAGGCAAAAGATAGATTTATTAGGAGTCATAGTGTCATAATGTCTTTAGCCAAATATTGATGTATGTAGGGTGAAGGAAAGTAGAATTTTTTTAAACAGAAATGTCAGAAATGATATGCATTTGCCTTTGGGTACAGCGCATTCTATTGGTCACCCTTAAGAGAAATACATGTTGATGCACTTGTTTTCATGATAGACACTTTTAACAATAGCTGACCTTTGCCAGAGGTCTTAAAACAGATACTATAAAGTATGCAAATGCAAATCTAAGAGCATCAATTTACAAATTTAAAAATTTGACATTGTACTTACATAAAATTTAATTTTATACTTTTAAAATATAGAAAGTTATATTTTAACACATATTTGGATTTAAGAGTTTAACCTTTAGAAGGGCAAAGTCATTTCAAATTATTTTCATATCTGAAAAATTTTTAACTATAAAAGAATGCCACATATTAATTGGAAATTAATGTACCCTATTCATCACTCTTTTAAATGATCCATCATGGTTAATCCATGTTTCTTAAAATACTTATTAAAATTAAGACACTGTTTTCTGAGGAATCATAAAAATTTAAAACTGTAATTTACATGCATTTTGTTTCAGAGATTGCTCATCAAATAAAAGCTTTGCTAAGTGCTTATTTCGAAATGCAGTTTGATCTATCTTTGAAGGCTGACTTGTTTCCTGTAACAGGAATTTACTAATTTTTCCAACCATTCACTTTTTTTTCCCCCTTTTTTCTCTGATGACAAACTCTAAATGTTATATAAACTGATTCTAGAAAATGTTAATCATTATTGTTTACCTACATATCAGAGCAATTGCTTTTTGGGGGGTGAAATTTTGTTTCTAAATAATTCTTTGCCTCCAACCAAATTCTTCTATTGTCTGCCTACCTAGGTAGCTTGAGGTTTTAATGGACAGTTAGAAGAGGATGGAGATGAATAGCCTCCTGCCTGTGTGCAATTTCAATGTAAACTCTTATCTCTGTACCAGGGTCAAAGTCCTTCATTTTCAATTAGTTATTTGCATTTATTTACATATGTCTTATTACCAGTTATGAGACAGGCACAGGAAAAGACATCCCAATTAGCTGATAATTACTTTCCTGTGTGTCTTCTCACAATTTGGCAGAAGGCACTAGTTAGAATGTTTTGGTAAAAATTCTTGTTTCCCTTGTGAAAGCAATTGAATGACTTACCTGGATCTGTCTGTCCACTGCTGATGACACTAAACATACAGGATCACAACTAATTTTCGGTTCCAGACACTGCTCAGGGTGCCAGTGTTAGGGAATGGGAGCAAGGTTTTGGAACTAGAACAAACATTTCATTCTGGAATTTAACCTTCTTGAAGATGGTTATGGCATGTAGTCAGATAGCTAATAGAACATTCTAAAAGATGGATATGAGGTAGTAAGACACTATTTTACCATCTAGAAAGGATATCCTCTGTATACATACTTAGGAAAACATGGTATGGTTAGCATGGCAAAGCAATCTTCAGAAGTTTGAACGTATCTGAAGGAAATTAATGTTGACTAAAAAATACAGTCACAACCTGAAAGTTATTTTTTTTTGGTGGGAATGTTTAGGACTATGAGTCTGAGAGACAGCATTTCAGTAGCTCTGAGAAAACTGCTCTAAGAAGGAAGGAAGGGAAGGCAGGCTACATACAAGTTTGCAACAAAGGGAGCAGGCAATCTGAACATCAAAGATCAGGTGTCAAGTTAAGGAATTTAACATTCTATGTTTGGGAAGATGCAAGCCTCTGGGCTCACTGAATTCAGTCCTTTCATATGAACCTCAGCTATCTGGGGCCAATCCTCTTTCCTTGTTCACCTTGCCTCTTGCATTCCCCAGTTACTGTGGGGGGTGACAGCATCTGTTGGGTCACAGTTTTGGGAGCCCTCATTCACATATGGAAGCCAGAAATTGCTGATGGCTGTGACATTTCTTGTTTATTGATGTGGCAGGAAATATTTTCATTTCACATGATCCTACCTGACGAATGTGCATGTATTCTTGGTTCACAGTCGTGTCCGACTCTGTGATCCCATGCACTGAAGCCCACCGAGCTCCTCTGTCCATGGGATTTTCCAGGCAAGAGTACTGGAGTGGGTTGCCATTTCCTTCTCAGGATCTTCCCAACCCAGGAGTCGAACTCGTGTCTCTTATGTCTCCTGCATTGTCAGACAGATTCTTTACCACTGAGTCACCCGGGAAGCCCACCTAAGGAACCAGTAATATCAGTTGCTATAATAATCACCTTCTACTTTCTATATCTGCTCGTACTTTTAGAGAGAGTGATGTTACATATGTTGAATACATACATGCCATTATTTAAAAAAACTATTATCATAATTCCTGACTATTAGATAGAATTTCATGTCATCTATGTAAAATTTAACTGCAAAAAAAAAAAAAAAATGGAAGCATATCCCAAGATACCTAGAGTATTGCTTTTGTCTCTGGTTGGTAAAATTAGGAGTGACTTTTTAAAAATTATACTTATTTTGTGTTAAAAATTTCTGCAACAACTATGTTTATATTTATACTAAAAGCATCATAAAATAATAGTGTATTATTTTTTATTCTAATGTAACTTTAGGGATAGAGTTATGGAATTAAAGATCTAATTTCTAGGTGCTGGTACATTATCACTAAAGGCATTTTGCCATAGTACATACAGTAGTTGAAACTAAGTGGTATAGAAAAGTGCAAGAAAAGACGAAAAGAAGATCATTTAAAAAAGCTGAATAGATTTAATTCTGAATGGGTGAACTACAAGTTGAGTTTTTGCCTATATTCACATGGAGGACAAGTCTTAACACAGTTGAAAAGTTTAGGAATCCTGGACAGTGTGGTTTAGGAATTCTAACTAGTCTTACTTGTGAAACAAGACCAAAGTTGTGGATTTAATAATAGAAAGTTCATTTTCTTCACATTTATGACATCAGACTTTACACCAGAAATTATATTGATTATGCTCTTAAATCTGACAGCTTATTCATAGTAATACTAATCTTATTACACAGTTTTTATATTTCATCAAGATCAATTAAAAAAATTCAAGTAATATGCTAATAGATTCTCCAGCTTTTTTTCTTGAATGGCTAGATATTTGGAGCAAATGTATTTTTTTGCTAGAAATATGTGAATAATCAGTTATGTATATTTGATGCATACAAATATGTTTGTCATTGTATTGTTGTTTAGTCATTAAGTCATGTCTGACTCTTTTGCAACTACGTGGACTATAGCCTGCCAGGCTCCTCTGTCCATGAGATTCTCCAGGCGAGAAGACTGAAGTGGGTTGCCATTTCCTTCTCCAGGGGATCTTCCCTCCTAGGGATCAAACCCATGTCCTTTATCACTAAGCCACCTGGGTGGCCCCATAAATATGTTGACTCCTCCATGTAATGCCAATGGTGCCAAAGTCTATAGTGTCGATAGTTTTTCCTGTGCCAATGAGATGGTCAAGGCTTTGCTTTAACTGCGCTTGTTTTGCAGTTGTTTCTCAAGGCAGTCACCTCTTAAAGAAACTCACATGCTACAGGATAGAAGTGCTTCCAGATCCATTTTCTCTCAAAGAATGATATTTATTTAAGTTTATAGTCGGCAAAGGATGAGATGATTGGATGGCATCACTGACTCAATGGACATGAGTTTGAGCAAGCTCCAGGAGTTGGTGATGGACAGGGAAGCCTGGTGTGCTGCAGTGCATGGGGTCACAAAGAGTCGGACACGACTGAACTGAATTGAAAGGTCTACAGAGGCTTGCAGAGATGCTGAATTCCACTAGAGCTTTAGTGGGTCACGTTTGCACTCACTGAAGAATTTATTCAAGATAGTTTGTGCATTAAGCCCAAATGTTCTGCTCAAGGGAAAATGAATGGAAGCAGGTGAATTGGCGAAAGCTCTTGGAGGATAGAAATTCTATTAATTTTCTTCAGCCCTTTTTGCCCTACTCTCATTAATTGTAAAGCATTTCCTGTTTCATTGTCTCCAGCGAACAGCAATGTGTCCAACAGAGCCAATGATTAGCATATTGTATTTTCTTGATATTGTTATTATTGTTTTGTACTCTACAGTGTTGGAGAAGGGCACGGCAATCCACTCCAGTATTCTTGTCTGGAGAACCCCGTGGACAGAGGAGCCTGGTGGGCTACAGACCATAGGGTCGCAAAGAGTAGGACACAACTGAAGAACTTAGCACACACGCATGCACTCTGTAGTGTTATTTCAGGCCAAACAACTGCCCAGTACACCATATTATAAAATTTCCTCCATGGTCATTTCCACTTGTATAAAGGGAAAGTTGATTGTTAACTTGGTAGCTTAGTACCGAGGAGGTGTGCTGAATGAGTAACACCGGTGGTTAGCCATAGCAATTCTATTAAATGTTGTTCCCATTTTGCAGATAAAGAAATTGTAGCTCAGAGAATATGGCTTAATTAAATAATAAATATCAAGGTCTATTTCATTTAATAAATATTCATCTAGCTTTGCTCTGGGATGCACACCTATATACACACATTTTCAAAATACTAGGAGGTTGAAGGTGAATCAAGCACAGTCTGGATCAGCATTCAATGTGCAAAACAGAAATCTCTGGATAGTTCAAGGGAAAGTGGATTTAAATGCAGAGAGTGAGTGCCTAAAGCCTCGTGGGAAGAGCAGGAGGAATGAGAATTAGGGAGGACTGGGACTGTTCTCTTGTTTTGAGGTCACAACCCTGCAGATGTGATTCAGAGGTCAATAAACAAATGTCTTTACCTTCTTACTGACTGATGTCCCAGCAGACTTTTACTTGCCAAAATGACAACTAGAAAGTAGAAGATCGTGTCCAGATACTGCTGGAAACAATTGCTCCTCTAGAGCTTGCTTTTGTTGTTATTTAGTCGCTATGTTGTGTCCAACTCTTTTGTGGCTCCATGTACTTTAGGCTCCTCTGTCCACTGAGTTTCCCAGGCAAGAATGCTGAAGTAGGTTGCCATTTCCTTCTCTAGGGGATCTTCCCGACCCAGGAGTCAAACCTGTATCTCCTGCACTGACAGATTCTTTACCCCTGAGCCCTCACGGAAGCCCGGTGCTTGTTTAGCAGCTGTCATTGCACAGAAGGTGACTGCTGCCTCCTTTTAGTCCTTTAAATCTTACTCAAGTAGATCTTATATAGATCTCTCCTATTAAGAACGCTAGTGGTAAGTTTCCTGTGGTTTAGCCTTCCATGCCCTGCTCTTTTAGTTGGGCATGAAGTGGGTGGAAATGGATGCCAGGCCCAGCACCAACAGATCATATGGAATACTTTGAGTGCAGAAACCTCTGCACTCAAAGAGCTCACAGTTTAGTAGTGCAAGCAGATGAGTTAAGAGGCAGTTTTAGTATCTCATGGTAGGTGCAGTGATGGACCCCAGCACTGTGATGGTAGAGGTAAGCTTTTATGGGAGAGTAGTGGGATGACGCTACCAGTGGGGATTCCCCAGTGGCTCCGATGATAAAGAGTCTGTCTGCAAAGCAGGAGACCTGGGTTTGATCCCTGGGTCAGGGAGATTCCCTGGAGAAGGAAACGGCAACCCACTCCAGTATTCTTGCCTGGAGAATCCCATGGATGGAGGAGCCTGGCAGGCTACAGTCCACGGGATTGCAAAGAGTCGACACGGCTGAACAGAGTCGACTTGCCTGGGCGACTTCCCTTTCACTTTCCTTTCCTTCAGTGGGATGAGAAGTGAGGAAAAGGATCAAAAGAGCTTCCTGGAGAAGGTGTTGCCTGAGCTGATTCTTAAGGGTTCAGTATGAGCAGATTATTTTTAAAAGAGGGAAAAAAGGAATAGAATCAACAAATAATAAAACAGCACATGAATATGAATAGACATGAAGGGGATGGAGGGAAGTGACATGGTACTAAGCAGAGAAATGGGGACAGTGGTTTCAGATTTTCCTGGGATCACATTAGCATCATCTGGAAGGTGAATTTGAAAATATGAAGCTGCACAGCATTGGGTATAAATATTGCAGGGCTTGGGATGTGGTAAGAAGTGAAGGAATCAGACTTCTGGTTTTCAGTTTCACATATAAAAAGCTTGGAAGTTGCTACTCTGTCCTAACAAGGAAAAAATGGAACAGATTGAAAAGTCAGTGACTATTCTTAGATTTTTAAAGATGATACCAGGATTCAGGGCAATCCCCTACCTCCAAGACTGGAGAAACAGGTGAATACAGGAAGCCTTGACTTAGTGGGGCAGAAACTCTTGATTAGAAACCAACGTGGGAACCAATACTGGAGATGGACTGCCTGAATTATAATTGACAAATTGCTGGAGGCTCATTGTACAAAATTTTGAGAGTGAAAAACTCCAGTGAGGGTGCAGGTATAGGGGGCCATCCACACTGCAGTGAGATTTACCTCCAGAATCTTGACCCAAGTTCTCTCAGTAAGTATTTGAGAAAAATCCCCTTATGTTTGCTTCAGGGGTGGGAAAAAGGAACCATTTTTAATTATGCCAAAGCACTGTGCTCTGGTCATCAAGGCCTGCTCTCAGGAGAACCCACGACCTCTGCACTTAAAGAGCTCACAGTTTGTAAATTAAGAGACAATTTTAATATCTCCTGGTAGATGCAGGTAACCAGAGCCCAACCGGCTGGGTATTATTAGAATCTAACTGACCTATGTGGAGAAGGAAAGGACAACTCACTCCAGTATTTTTGCCTGGAGAATCCCATGGACAGAGGAGCCTGGCAGGCTACTGTCCACGGGGTCACAAGAGTTGGACATGACTTAGTGACTAAACTACCACAACTGACCTAAGGAAAGAAAATTCCCGATTTTAGTCTTCCACATGGGAGAAGAGAAATATCCAACTCTGGGCACTTTAGCCATGTTGTTCTACCTAAGTGGGGAGAAAAAAATTAAAAAACAAAAACCAAACACTTGTGAGAGCACAGTCAAGAGGCAGGATCATTAAAAGCATGAAAGCTAGTCCACTGGACTACAGAACACTTTACCCTGCCCCACATCTTACCATTATATTACTGAAGGCTTTTTACAATAGTTCCTTTTACCTGGTAGGTCATCCCTGGCTATCATGAAAAAATTATAATGCATAGCTGGAAAAAGGTAGAAAGCACAATTTGAAGAGACAGAATAATCATCAGAATGATACATGACAGGGATGCTGGAATTATTAGACTGGGAATTTAAACAACTATGAGGAATATGCTAAGGGCTTTAATAGATAAACTGGAAAGCAGGTTAAAACAGGTGGGCAGTGTAAGTTGAGAGATGGAAATTCTAAAAAAAGAACCAAGAAAGAAATGCTAGAGATAAAAAACACAGTGACAAAAATGAGGAATGCCTTTGACAGACTTTTTAGTGGACTGGACACAGCTAAGGAAGAATCTCTGAGCTTGACGATATATCAAGAGAAACCTCAAAACCCGAAATGCAAAGAGAACAAAGGAAAAAAAGCAGAACAGAGTATCCAAGGACTGCAGGGCAACTACAAAAGGTGTATCATACGTATAATGGTAACACCACAAGCAGGAGAGAAGGAGAGAGGAAATGAGTGGTGTCACAGTGAGGAAAGGAAGGAATCAAGTATTATGTCCTTGTTGTGGACTTGGAAACCTGAAGGGACACAGGCGGTTAAGTTAGAATTTTAACCCAAGTCTACTTGGTTTCAAAGGCAGTGCTTTTCTTTCTCTTCTACACCATCTTAACTGTGACCAAGTTATTCTGTATTTAAAGATGTGTCTAATAGCATCATTTGTAAGTTATGTGCTTATGTGTGCATATTCCTTTTTCACAACAAAAGAAGCATGACCTTCAAATGATTCTCAAAGTTGAAAAATCTCTGAGCTAAGACTTTTGGTTAAATAAATTGATAACTGTTGCTCATTCAGTTTTGTTCTAGAGATCAAAATGCTCACTCAGGAGTATATTTTAAAAGCGTACCAAGTAGTTCTGCTTTAGGTAGTGCTGTAGGTTAAAAATTCTTCAAGAATGCCCTGCCATGAAACACCAAAGTCTTGAATAAATCACAGTGAAAATATGTCTAGATGATCTGCTGAACTCTAGTGAACATAAGACAAGTCCCAGCGGAGACTAGCACACAGAGTCTATTTGAAAGAAAAAAGAATTTAAGTGAAGTTTGAATGGTTCTGCAGGTAAATGTTGACTGTAAGAACCTAGGTGGCACTAGTGGTAAAGAATCCACCTGCCAATGCAGGAGACAAGAGACGAGGGTTCAGTCCCTGGGTTGGAAAGATCTCCTGGAAGAGGGCATGGCAACCCACTCCAGTGTTCTTGCCTAGGAAAATTCCATGGGCAGAGGAACCTGGTGGGCTGCATTCCATGGGGCTGCAAAGAGTTGGATGCAGCTGAGCACACACACACACAAGAACCTAGAATTTTGGAGAGTAATGGTTGCTGGGGCTTTGGGGTTGGCAGGAGCAGGCGTGAGGCTTGCACACACTGAGGGCAAGTTGGTGACTGATGAGAACCTGCATTCCTCCAAGTGCTACATCCTTAGGGGAAGGTTGTGCTGGGAAAATCCCAGCTGGCCAGGAAACCTTCAAGGAAACCTGTCTGCCCCTCCCATGCGTGCTTGTTCAGTTGCTTCAGTTGTGTCCGACTCTCTGCGACCCCATGGACAATAGCTTGCCAAGCTCCTCGGTCCATGGGATTTTTCTGGCAAGAATACTGGAGTGGGTTGTCGTGTTCTTCTCCAGGGGATCTTCCCAACCCAGGGATCAAACCCTCATCTCCTGCTTCTCCTGCGTTGCAGACAGATTCCTTACTGCTGAGCCACCAGGGAAGTCTGCTGCTTCCATATTCAGGTATAAAAATAATAGTAGTAATAATAATATCAATATTGATAATGATGATGATAATAGTCTTCCCTGATAGTCTGAAGTAATAATTGTCTCATGTGTCTGACATTTGCATATACATACCTTCTACAGGCAGAGAAACTGTGAGATGAGAAATTAAATTAAAGCCAAACTAGGTTGATAGAACCTGGTAGGAGCTAATATAGATCTTGCCTGGAGAGAAGCATCCTCAAGATAGCTCTTTCAGGATTCCCAGTGATTAATAGTAGCCAAATATAAACTCACTGTAAACAAGATATCATGAACAAGGTCAGCAGAGACAGGCCCTCAAGGACTCAGAAGCAGAATACCTCTGAGTAAAATGGTTATGCTATCAAACAATGTTATTAATGATGGAATTACAATGAGCAAAGACCAAGCAACTAGCAAATTAAAGTGCCAAGAGAACCTATTTTATACTCATTAGATTGGCATTAGGAAAATTGACAATACCAAGTGTATGAGGAATAGCCAGAACTTTCCTGCATTACTGGTAGAAGGAAGAGTATAAATTGGTACAATTTAATCTCACCTCTTCTAACAGAAGAGGAACTAAAGACCTTCTTGATAAAGGTGAAAGGGGAGAGTGAAAAACCTGGCTTAAAACTCAACATTCAAAAAACTAAGATCATGGCATCCAGTCCTATCACTTCATGTCAAATAGATAGGGAAAAAGTGGAAACAGTGTCTGATTTTATATTCTTGGGCTCCAAAATCACTGCAGATGGTGACTGTAGCCACACAATTAAAAGACACTTGCTCCTTGAAGAAAAGCTTTGACCAACCTAGACAGCATAATAAAAAGCAGAGACATCACTTTCCCAACAAAGGTCCATCAAGTCAAAGCTATGGTTTTTCCAGTATTTATGTATGGATGTGAGAGTTGGACCATAAAGAAGGCTGATTGCCGAGGAATTGATGCTTTCAAAATCTGGTGCTGGAGAAGACTCCTGAGAGTCACATAGAGATCAAACCAGTCAATCTTAAAAGAGATCAACCTTGAATACTCACTGGAAGGACTAATGCTGAAGCTGAAGCTCCAATACTTTGGCCACCTGATGCGAAGAGCCGACTCATTGGAAAAGACCTTGATGCTCAGAAAGACTGAGCTCAAGACAGGAAGGAGGCTGCAGAGGATGAGATGGTTATATAGTGTCACTAACTTGATGGACATGAATTTGATCAAATTCTGGAAGATAGAGAAAGCCAGGAAAGCCTGGCATGGGGTCACAAAGAGTTGGACACGACTAAGCGACTGAAGAGCAACTATGCAATGGTGTGCTATACGATAGTAACAGTGAACTGTAGCTATGCACAAAATGTTTATATTTCAAATCCCACAAACCTCAGTAACACCATTATGTGATGACATTCACTGTGACATTTGTATAAGGTTTACATGGCGCCTGCTAAGTCACTTCAGTTGAGTCCGACTCTTTGTGACACTATGGACAGTAGCCCACCAGGCTCCTCTGTCCATGGGATTCTCTAGGTAAGAATACTAGAGTGGGTTACCATGCCCTCTTCTAGGGAATCTTCCCAACCCAAGGATCTAACTCGCATCTCCTGCAGCTCCTGCATTGCAGGCAGGTTTTTACTGCTGAGCCACCAGGGAAAGCCAGGTATATTTGTATATGTAGTATTCTTGCTTGAGAGAGGAGCTTGGTGAGCTACAGTTCATGGTCTCTCAAAGATTCGGACATGACTGAGCAACTAACACACATAGCAAAATAATAAAATATAAAAATAAATAAAATATGCAAAATTTAATAAATATGCTATTTATATATTCACAATATTTATAATATAAAATATAAGCAAAAGAAATGCTTATATTTGAAATAAAATATGAAATTTTAAAATGTGGGTAAGTGAAAGAATATGAAAATACAGTAAACTTCAAGGTTACCAGCACATTCTATTTCTTAAGCTGAATGGAAGGCACATTTTAGTATTCTTTTTACTGTATATACATTATTTATCTTCTTTTTATGTTTAAAAATGTCGTGATTTAAAAACAACTATGTCTTCTTTTCTACTTGATTCGTTTCTGTTTTGTAGTAATCTTTTGATGAATGAAAACCACAAATTTATAAAAGAAGTAAGACACTGACATAGAATAAGACACATTTTACCAATTTATTATTAGAAATACCGTGGTGTTTTCATAGTGTATTATTCTCAGAGATAGAAATTTCTTTTCCAAAAAAATGGTTGTTGACTCAAAAGCCAATGTACAAAATCACTAATTAATTTCTTATGCTCATAAATTGAAAGCGTTAGTTGTTCAGTCATTTCTGACTCTTTGCAACCCCATGGACTGGAGCCTGCTAGGCACTTCTGTCCTTGGAATTCTCCAGGCAAGAATACTGGAGTCACCAGCCATTCCCTTCTCCAGGGGATCTTTCCCACCTGGGGATCAAACCCAAGTCTCCTGCATTGCAGGCTAATTCTTTACTGTCTGAGCCATCCAAGGCCTTAATGCTCATGTGTTCCCTAAAAACAAAATAGTGTTTTCAAATCTTTTGAATCTTATTCAAGAGAAAATTTAAATTAAGAAAATAGATTTACAATTATTTCCGTTTCTTTTCTTTTGTTCCTATTTATGCTCTATGGAGTATCCAGAAATATGTTAATTACTATGATGCCACTCAAGAGAGACTTCTAGTGGATGGATTTTTAAAAGGAGACTTTTGTAGTCAGCTCAGCATGGAATTTTGAACCATCAGGTGCATTTATGCAGACTCTTAGGACTGTCAAATGTGTAATCTGTTTGATTTAAGGATTCTATTCAGATTTGGGGGTGGACTTGAGATGCATTTTTCAGTCACAGATAGGAAGAAAACACCTCTGCATCACTTCAGATGCAAATCTTGGACTGGAGAGTTCTTACTGAAAGAGAAGATGGCTTTGTGATAGCCCCATTTTCCTCCTGTAAGATGAGAATGGAGCATGTGAGTTCCATTTAACCTGACAAAATGCGTGTGCAAATTTTCTTACACTACACTTCCAGGTTTTTATTTTGCTTAAGCACATTTCATTTTTTTGGTAGCTGGAATAAGGAGAGTGTTCATAGTAAAGTTGATAATAAAGAGAATAAAATGAGTTTGATATGTGACAGTCCTTGCATTATAGATGTCTACATTGAAAATTAATAAAACATTTTAATTTAAATATAATTTAATACTCACATATCTAACATAGATTCATTGTGCAACAAATTTTTCAGGTCTTTTATTTATATTTCTTGGTTTATAATGACTGTCAGGAATTTGCAAGCTTGAAATGTGGCACTCTTAAAAACACTGAAATTCCTATCAACAACCGGTTCTTAAGAAAGATGTGCTTTGTTACATATTCCTTCAGTTTCCATGTGAAATTTACAGTGTTAATTGCAGTAAGGTTCTTTTTTCTTCTTCTCCTTTGCTATACAGATAATCTCATTTAAGTGTGTGAAATAACAAATTTGTTCCCTTAAGCTTCCCTTCACCTTCTTAATGTTTTAAAGCATGTTTTGATTTTTTCCCCCCTCCGTGTTGCTCTAGGATAGTTTTCCAGCACGATTTGGAGGAATTCATTTTGTTAACCAACCATGGTACATCCATGCCCTGTACACCGTGATCCGGCCTTTCCTGAAGGAGAAGACTCGGAAAAGGGTATTTGTTTGCTTCTTTGTTTTTTTTTTTGTTTGTTTCCTTTCTGCTTCCCATTCAATAAATTCTCATGCATACTGTGTGTATAATGCTTGCTACAGCAAAAGTGTGCTTCTATACTGAATATAACTATTTAACATAAAAGATATTTTACAAAATTTAAAACCTTGTGATTAATGCTGAACAGTGTATCTGTGAAAGAAATATTTAAAAACTAACTCTCTTGCTTTTCCACAAATGGGGAGAAACATTTTAGCACATTCATCATATATTAAAGCCTCAGTTTAAAAGTAAAAAAAAAAAAAAATTATGCCATGTTACTGTATTGTTATTGGTACACTTAGTTTCAAGCAGCGTTTAGACAGAAGTTTTTTATATGTTGATAAATGGGTGTTAGTTATTTCACAATATGTATTGCATTATATATGGTGAATTTTGTGATATTTAATATAATTTTGTAGTGATTGTCATGAGCAATCATACATTACAGACAGAATGTCCATGTGTAGAAATTTTAATATTTCTTTAAATTACAGATTAATTGAATTCCAAGATTTAGTTTTATCCAACAACTAGGATATTCAAAGGATGTTCCAAAATAATCATTTTCCTGAGAATATAAAAATTTATGTAACTCATTTAACACAGTGCATGTGCTCAATCACTCAGCTGTGTCCGACTCTTTATGACTCCATGGACTGTAGCCCACCAGGCTCCTCTGTCCATGGAACTTTTTTGGACAAGAATACGAAGCAGATTTCCATTTCCTCCTCCAGGGGATCTTCCTGACCCAGGGGTGGAACCTGCATCTCTTGTGTCTCCTGCCTTGGCAGAGGGGGTTCTTTACCAATGTGGCACCTGGGAAGCCCCCAAACTACAATACCGAACACATTAATCATTATGATGATTTTAAAGTGCATTTAATATACATTATTTCATCTTATCCTGCAAACATCTCTGAAAAGTATGATTAGTAGCATCATTTTCTATTTCAAAGCTGAGGAAAGTAAGTTTTAGGATGGATAAATAACTTGCTTACTCATTTACACAGCTGTAAAGTTGTAGAGTTAACATTTGAATCCAAATAGCTTTGCATTTAGAGATATTTTTACCACTGTGCTGTGACCAATTTTCAAATGATTAGTTCCACAGTAAAATATAGTTACTTCTAAATCCATGCAGAAGATAATTTCCCATATTTCTCAGTGAATGAGAAGGCACTTTGGGTAGTTTAGTGCCATAAAGCCTTACTGTAAGTGTGAAAGTGAAGTCATTGTTTTAGGTGTGTGTTGGTTTCAAACATTTGTGAACAGAGAGTTTTCTGCTTATGAATTTGTTGAATATGTTTTAGTAATTTAGGAGAAGAATTCTGTAGACAATGATAATTTATATCAGGAATTATTTCTATCACCAAGATTCAAGTTAATTTGTTGTTGTTCAGCCGCTAAGTCATATCTGACTCTTTGTGACTCCATGGACTGCAGCATGCCAGGCTTCCCTGTCCTTCAGTATCTCCCGGAGTTTGCTCAAACTCCTGTCCATTGAGTCAATGATGCCATCCAACCATCTCATCTTCTGTTGCCCCCTTCTTTTCCTGCTCTCAATCTTTGCCAGCATCAGAGTCTTTTCCAATGAATCAGCTCTTCGTATCAGGTAGCCAGAATATTGGAGTTTCAGCTTCAGCATCAGTCCTTCCAATGAGTATTTGTAAATCAAGTTGATTTACAATTTACAGTTCAAAACAATGGATTGACATGCCTCAGAAATAACACTTTCAAGCAATCTTTTGTGAAGGGATGATCAGGTGATCCAAAGTACCTGCTGGGGTTTTTAGTACAAATTATACCAGTGAACGCTAATGTAGCAATCACTCTACACCACATGCTGTTCTAAGTGCTTTCAATATGTTAACTCATTTAGTCCTTCCAACAAGGCTTTAGGGTAAGCATTATTATTTTTCTCCTTTTATAGATGGGAAAATGAGGCATGGAAAGTGAAACCATTTGCTCTAAATCTCAGCTAGGAGATAGTAGAACTGAAAATGCGGATTTACTGGGAAGACTGTTCCAGGTTCAGGAGTAGCAGAGGCAGTGGTTCTTGGGTAGAAACAAGCCTGGAATATTTGGCAAAGAGCAGGAGGCCTTCCCAGGTGGCACTAGTGGTAAAGAACCTGCCTACCAGTGTAGGAGACATAAGAGACATGAGTTCAATCCCTGGGCCAGGAAGATCCCTGGAGGAGGGCATGGCAACCCACTCCAGTATTCTTGCCTGGAGAATCCCATGGACAGAGGAGCCTGGTGGGCTACAGCCCATAGGGTCCAAAGAGCTGGACACAACTGAAGCGAGTTAGCACACAAGGAGGCCAGAAATGTTGGAGCTGAATGAGCTATTAGAGAGGATAGTAGGGCGTTGGATGGGTGGGAACGTGGTGTGCCAGCTCTTGGAGGGCCTTGCACACTGCCATCAGATCTGGGCTTTCAGTCAGAGTGAAATGAGTAGCATTTAAAAGACTGAGTTCAGGGTTGACTTGTTGTGACATTATTTTGACATGATTCTGCTCTGTTGAAAAGACTGGAGAGTGTCAAATCTATAAAACGAGGAAAGCTCTAGGTTTGGGAGTTATTTGGTGGAATTTGATGATTTTGACAATGCCTAGAAGAAGACATTGCGGGCACTATTCTAGATGGAAGTGAAGCATTTGAATTTTACCATTTTAATGAAAACTACATGATTTAGGAATTTTTGTATGAGAAAATAATAAATTAAAACACCCTTAATTTCTGCTTATATAATCAATGCAAAATGCATTATTGTTATATTTCCTTCCTGGAATCCCACGTGATTCAGCCTTACAGTATTACTCAAGCACCTTATAATGCAGATGCTATAAATTTATGTTCTGAAAAGCTGGTAAAAGAAAACCTAAAGAAAAGTTGTGAATCATCTTTTACAAATGGACATTTAGTTCTTCAGTTTCTTAAATTAAAGCAGACTTTGAGTTTCCAACATGCTGGGCTGATGGGAATGTCCACCTTAAGTGTTACAGAGATCCCTTCTCAAAATTTCACCAATGTCTGGATTATTTCGTGTATAGCCAAATTTACAATCCATCATGGCCACTTTTGATGTGTTCACTGTTCAAACTAATATTAGTTTCTTGAATTAAGGTCTCTTTTTGGGCCCAAGCATCTTTATTGATGTTAGAATCCAATGACTAGGTTTCAATCCGCTATCCCAGTGAACTTTTTAGCTGGTCCATGGACGTGGTCCTGCCAGACCCCAAGAGCTGACAGGAAACTGATTTTCCTACTAGTTGTCACAGCTTCTACTTCTTCCTCAGTATCATGGACTTTCTCTTCTACTCCTTGCTAATTCTTAAAAATATTTTACCTTCCTCTTCCTATAATTATGGTCTCCTACCATAATCTCTTTAATGGCACAGTTTAGGAAAATAAAATCTTAAGCTTTAAAAATTTTTAATTAAAAAATTCAGCCTAAGTATAATTGTAAGGTAATCTGAGGCAAAAGAGCCCCTAAGGACCAGACTTCTTGAGTGAAATGGAGGAAGAAAAATATATAAGGGGGAGAATGTAGTAAAACTTCAATAAGATGAGACAAATGTGTGTATGGATGCTCCAGCAGATGAGTCGCAGGAGATGTTTCACTGAAAGTGTTCATAGAGGATCTTAAAGGATTTACTCCAAGAGAAAGGAGAAGCCAATGGGGGATTGTGAGCAGACTAATATAACCTGGCTGATGTTTTGACACGGTCCTTCTGGCTGCTGTGTTGAGAGTAGCGTCCTGGTGGCAAGAGTGAAGGTAAGGAGAGCAGCTAGGAGGCTAGTGCAGTAATACAGTGGAAAGGGTGATAGGAATTGAGTTAGGGTTGTAACAGTGGAGTTGTTCAGATGTTTGAGTTCAGGATAGATTTTGGAGGTAGTACCAAAAGAATTTACTGACAACTCAATGAGAGAAGTAAAAGATGAGTCAGAGGTTTTGGCCTGAGTAACTAGAAGCATATTTGTACCATTAGCTGACCTTGAAAATAAGGAGAATCTGATTTAGGGGAGAAAGTTATAAGTTCTGTTTTGAATATGACATGTTTGAGGTGCCCATTGATCATTTAAGTGGAGGTGTGACACAGAGAGTAAAAGCAGTAATATGGAGTTCAAAAGAGAGATCTGGATTCAGGATACACATTTTCGGTGTATAGGACGATATTTAAACCATGTATTTGTTCAGTACTAAGTCATGTCTGATTCTTTGTGACCCCATGAATGGCAGCACGTGAGCCTTCCCTGTCCTTCAGTTTCCCAGAGTTTGCTCAAACTGATGTCCATTGAGTTGGTGATGCCATCCGACCATCTCATCCTCTGTTATCCTCTTCTCCTCCTGCCCTCAGTGTTTCCCAGTATCAGGGTCTTTTCCAATGAGTGGGCTCTTCGAATCAGGTGGCCAAAGGATTGGAGTTTCAGCTTCAGCATCAGCCCTTCCAATTCAGGGTTGATTTCCAAATTACCTGAGTGCAGATAGAGAAGATAATAAATCCAAGAACTGAAGCCTGAAGCTCTCTGATGTTAAGATATTGCAGAAGTGGAACAACCAGCAAAATGGACTGAAGAAGGCATCTATCAGATAATAGGAAACCAAGAGATCCTGGGAGAAAATTTTCATTGAGGAGAATCATCTACTCTACCCAGTGCTACTGAGAGTTTAAGAAAAATAAGGATACAGAATTATTCGACACTGAATTTAGCAGTGAGAAGGATCTTGACAAGAGCTATTTCCGTTGTAGTGGTGGGAGGCAAACCTATTTGGATTGGATTCAGGAAAAATGGGACAAATGTACTTGGGCAATGAATATAGATAATTCCTTTGTTGAGTTTTGCAGTAAGAGGAAGGAGAAAATAGGATAATAACTAGAAATAGAAGCAGGATCAAGATAGGTTTAATGTATCTGTATGGGGAGGGGGAAGCAAGAGTAGAGTTGCTATGTTTGTTCTTTGATGGAAAACATGCAGAACAAAGAGGAAATCTGATGATGTGAGAGAGACAAGAGATAATTGCTTGGGAAATATAACTGAGTGGAAGAGAGGATGAATTCTAGTGCACAGGTGGAGGGGTTGGCCTTTGTAGAGTGTATTCTTCCATTGTGCTGAGAGCAAAGGCAAAGCATATGGACACAGATGCTAGTGGGTGGATCTCATCTGGTTGCCCTGTTTTTTTTCTGGGAAAGAGGAAATAAGGCCAAAGCTGAGAGTGATGTTGAGGGAGGAGGTAGCAGAGTGTTGGCAAAAAGAGAAGAAGTAGTGTGAATTACATTTACTTTTCTATGGATTTATCACCATAACTCTTGCATGACTTGAAAGAGAAGGTTTCTGATGTGAAGCAACATGTCTGATGAAAGAAAGTTTGTATACCTAATAAAGTAGGGATTTCAGGCACTAGAATTTCATCTTCCCAGGAAAATTATAGGGGTGTGTGTGTTTTCCTAGGCTGTTGTGCTCTGTAAATAGGAGCGGGAAGGTGGAAAATTTGCAAATAACCTGATTTAACTTGGGTCAGAAAGTATTTTCCACCTCTGTAATATTATGTATTCCACCAGCCACGTGCTGTGATCGTTTTGGCCAGTACCTTCTCTCACATGCTTTTATACCCTTCCATAATTTATTAGTATTACTTGTTGATTGGTGATTCCCATTCTTCTCATTTTATTTGAAATAGACTAGGGCTTCCCTGGTAGATCAGATGGTAAAGCGTCTGCCTGCAATGCGGGAGACCCGGCTTCAATCCCTGGGTCGGGAAGATCCCCTGGAGAAGGAAATGGCACCCCACTCCAGTACTCTTGCCTGGAAAATCCCATGGACCGAGGAGCCTGGTGGACTACAGAGTTGGACATGACTGAGTGACTAAGAACATGCACACATAGTCTTTGTTTTCCAAAATATTTATTTAAGTGGATTCTAAAAGTATGGAAATCAAGATGAATGTCTTAGCTCATTCATCTTGAACCTGAAATATGAGATTATTTCTAAGCCACTTATAAGCTATAATCTTTAAATAAATATATAAATCTATATAAGATGACAGTAGTACTTTATTCGAGAAGGCTGATCTGCAGTTTTGAGATTGATATAAAAGAAGAGAAAAGGGGTGGCTATTTAGGGAGAAACGCATCTTGACTATGTAGCTTAAGTGGTCCTCCAAATTAACAAAAAGCTCTGTGTAGCCAGTAATAACAATGATTAACATATACACACAGCTTTACAGTTGCAACTCATTCCATTTACGATTTGAATGAGAAGCATGGAAATCTGTAGCAGAGAAGATGCTGGCAACATTACAGGACATAACTCCTTTGGGATGTGACTCTCAGTCAACCTTTCATTGTGATGATGCTAATCTACTTTTATTTACATCACATACTTTGCATTATAAAGCAGTAATTTAGTGGTTACCGTATTCTTATTTTTATTGATCATAACGACAAAGCCATACTGGTGACAGCTTTGGGGTTCAATAACTTGAATGGGCTCAGCAGTTGATGAGTTCCTCATGAGAAAAGTCTGTTTTAATAGCGTTCATTATGCTCATCATCAGCTTTGCACAACTAACACCAGGATGATGTACAGATCGAAGTAGGCACATTAGATTCTGCTCATGTTCTCAGCTTTGAAGCAGGAAACGAAATTTCCAGTTCTAGTTCTTTAAAAATGATCTGACCTTCTAGAAGCTACTTAAAGTCCCTGAGCCTCAGGATTTTTATATGAAATATTAGGATTATGATACCAGCCTGCCTGTTTCACAGAGTAGAAGAGAGGCTTAAATATGTTAACAGACATGGAAAACTCTTGTTTTGGGTCCTTCTATCCTCAATCCCTCCTCCTACCCTACCCCAGTCCCTGGCATCTACCTGATATTTATTCTTCTCTGTGTGTTTTCCCCACCCTCTTCTTGTGTTTGTAGATATTTTTGCATGGTAACAACCTGAACAGTCTACACCAACTAATTCATCCTGAGATTCTGCCCTCTGAGTTTGGAGGAATGCTTCCCCCTTACGACATGGGCACCTGGGCAAGAACACTGCTGGACCATGAGTATGATGATGACAGTGAATACAATGTGGACTCCTATAGCATGCCTGTCAAGGAGGTAGAGAAGGAGCTCTCCCCCAAGTCCATGAAGAGGTGAGCTGGGGGTACCTGGGAAGTGGGCCGGGCCAGGGTGGGGATGCTTGATGCAACTCCAGATTTTATATTTTTCTAAAGTAGATACTTGGTGGGATTTTAAAGCCTTTCATGCTCCTGTGTTTGGATGTCTAGGAGTTTTGAGTCAAAGATAAAGTCATTCGAGGTAACCTCAGCTCAGAGTTCTGCTCCAGATTCATAGAGAGTCTAGCTGGCTTCTTAGAAGTCGCCCAATCCAGTGGCTTTTCAAACGGTACTTTCAGGTTCTGGTTGTGTCTCAGGGCAAGTGGGGTGGTGTGGGGACGGTGCCCCTCTCCACTGTGGTGAGACTATCTAAACAATTGTTTTGGACTTCTGTGTAAGATTTCATTTGAAGAAAGGGATCCATAGCAAGCACATGCATACACACACACTTCAAACATTATCATTCAAAGCTTCTGTTCCTTTTTCAGTATCTGTGCCAGGTTTCTGTTTAAACATTTCTATCTAGCCATTCCTGGGGCAAAACCTTCTGTTTCCCTACGGCTTTAATCTTTACAGAATTCAGTGTTGAGAATATCTAATTTTCTGCTTTGACTCTATGGTGTTATTAGGCCTGTTTTCTCTCAATGAATGTGTATTTATTCAACACATGCTCTGTAATAGAAGCTTTCCTAAATGTTTTGGATTCAGTGTGTATAAAACATATGTCCTGCCATAGTCTACTGGTGATTGAGGGCAGGGGGGTTGCTAGACAGATGCAAATGCAGAACTGACTCTGTGTTTGCGTTCTGTAGCAAACCAGAGACTTCTAATTCTCATGCTACCCCAGGCTGTACCAGCCCAGGCTTCATTTGGATAATGGCAACAAATATTATTTCTTGGTTGATTTCCCATCCTGGAAATACAGAAACCACAGCTCCTACAAGTTTTCTTCACCTATTAGTTCAGGGAGGACCCAAGAGCATCTTACATGTCATCCCCAGCGTTGTCTTACATCCTTCTCTGATGACAGTCTTGTGGTCTTTCAGTTACCACCGACTCATGCAGTGACAACCCTGTTGTTTTAGACTGGCCTCTTTTATTTGTTGCTGTTGCTGGTGCTGGGGTGTGTGTGTGTGTGTGTGTGTGAGTGTGTGTGTGTCTGTGATGCCTTTCTCTCCCAGATTTCTCCACAACAACTTGGACAAAATGGGACAGTCAGTGACATCTCCAGCTTTAATTTCTCCATTAATCGACAAGATTATGTTTAAATGAAGTTTGGGCTTCTCAACTCATTTCCCTTTAAAACAATTCTTCCTAATTTGAGTTTTATGCTCTACTAAAAGGGTTCATTAATGGGCTCTCAAAGGAGTCTATTAAGTGCTAAAAGTTGTGTTAAAAACTGTGTGTGTGTATATGTATGTATACATATATATATGTGTGTGTGTGTGTGTGTGTGTGTGTATATTTCCCCAGTGGCTAGGAGGGTAGAGATTCTGTCTACAGTGCAGGACACCTGGAGAAGGGCATGGCAACCCACTCCAGTATTCTTGCCTGGAGAATTCCATGGATGGAGGAGCCTGGTGGGCTAGTCCATGGGGTCGCAAATAGTCAGACACTAATGAGTGGCTAACATATACACACACATATATGTGTGTGTGTTTGTGTATATGGTGCATTTTTTTCTGGAGAGAAGGCATGTTTCATCACATTCTCAAAGTTTTCTAAGAAAAAAATGGTTAAAAGTCATTGCCTAAGAATAGGTTCCTTCTGATAAAAATAAAAATCCTGATAATGATAATTATTACAATCTATCATTTATTACCAACTTCTCATGAGTTAGGCGCTTGTGTACTGTGCTTAGCTGTTCAGTCATGTCCGACTCTTTGCGACCCCATGGACTGTGGCCTGCCAGGCTCCTCTGTCCATGGGAATTCTCCAGGCAAGAATACGGGAGTAGGTTGTCATGCCCTCCTCCAGGGGAATCTTCCCAGTCCCAGGGATCGAGCCCAGGTCTCCTGCATTGCAGGTGAATTCTTTACCGTATGAGCCGCCAGGAAGCCCAAGAATACTGGAGTGGGTAGCCTATCCCTTCTCCAGGGGGACTTCCCAAAGCAGAAATTGAACCAGGGTCTCCTGCATTGCAGGCAGATTCTTTAGCAGCTGAGCTACCAGGGAATCCCTGAGTTAAGCCTTTATGAGGTACTTTTTTTTGGTAAAATTCATTTAGGTTTCATAGCAACCCTATTAAACAGATATTTGTATCCCCCAAGTCGCATAGTCTATATGTAATGGAACAGGATTCCAGTCTATGAGGTACAGAGTCTTCCACGTTGTGAATATAACTCTTTTCCACTCTTCTGTAACAGCATGACACAGGGTGCCTTCACGCTAGAACTGAGCTATCGGAGGATTTAGAGACAGCTCTCATAGGTGTCCTCAGGTTTTTTCCCTTGCCAGCTAGCGATGCTCATTTCCTTCAGCCCCTCCTTCTGTGACTTGTTAACTAGTGCAGTCCCTTCCTCTGAGCATTCTTCTCTCCGTACCCTCTGCGGCCTTAGCTGTATCCTCATCACCTGCACTTCCTCCAAAATTTCTTACCTGCTGTCTTTGCCTCTACCCTAATCCTTCTCCATTTATTATCTGTGTGTCAATCAAAATAGTATTTTTAAAATGTAAATCGGATCATTTCACTTCTCTGCTTTGAATTTTTAAATGACTATTAATTATACAATGCATGCAATCAATTTCATATTGTGACTTACAATATGCTGCATAATCTGCCTCTCCCTACCTCTTTCCTCCAAGTTTATCTCCCTTTTCTCTCCACCTTTCAGACACAGCATTTTTCTTTATTCTTCTTCAGCCTCTGCTTGGAATGCCCTTTTCCTCTATCTTCGATTGGCTGGCCCCAGTCAGAGGTCACCTCCTCCAGAAGGTCTTTTGGTTAGTCACCAGGTCTTAATAAGCTCTACTCTGTATTCTAGCCACTTCCAATCAATCATCTCCTTTATTTTCTTTATAGCTCATTATTAGCCTGTGAAATAATTGATTTGATTTAATTATTTATCCCTTTCATCCTGCCATGTAAGCTTCAGGGAGACTTCAGTGGCTTTGTCTATCCTGTTCTCTCCTGAATCTTCAGTGCCTGGAGTAGAGTGTGGTGCACAAAGGATGCTCACGAAGTACCAGTCAGAGGAATGAAGCAGTTCTCTGTGTCTGTCAGTGGCCCCTTCTAAGTGCAGTGTTTGGAAAGGTAGAGGTGACATCTGATGCTATCGCTGCTTCCGTTGAGATTCCAGAATCCCTGACTTTGCAGTGTAGACTTCATTGGTTTCCTTTGTTTATTGTTGTCACTGTCTCGGTCGTTCAGGCAGCCAGGGTGCATTGCTGACTCATACTGAGCTCCTTAAACTAGTCTCCTTACTTCTAGACCTTTATCCTCATAATTCTCTATTTCTATACTTAGCTCTTTCTTCTAAGCACATTATTTTAATTGATTGACATCATCTTGTTAGATTTGGTTCCGGCGATCCACCTTTTGAAGTCTTTTTGGATCCTGCTTCTCTTTTCCAATTAATTAGGCCATTATGTCCCCTGCAGACTTGGCTCATAGCATGATGACTTCCCCAACCCCAAGTTTCTTGCTGATTGGATTTTCAGACATGGGCAGATTGGAATTTCAGACACGCTTTGTTTGGTATAGGTTTTGCATCCTGTGAAGCTTATATGGTTCTATTTGAAAACTCCTGAAGAACGAGATCAAGAGAGTTGTTTCACATGATTTTTATCTTCTCTCTGGAAGGGAATAGCAGTTCCCCATCAAGGATGGGAGAAAACTGTTTCTAGATTTCACCTTTCCTTCATTTTCTTTTCCAGTTTTATGTCATTTTTAGATTGAGAAGGGGAAAAAATCATTCCTTCACAAATGGGTCATAGATAGCTATTCCTTCGGGTGAATTCAGCTTCTTGTATAGGGAGAAGAAATGGCAACCCACTTCAGTATTCTCACCTGTAAAATCCCCTCGACAGAGGAGCCTGGCAGGCTGCAGTCCATGGGGTCTCAAAGAGTTGGACTTGACTGTGCAACTGAGCATGATAGGAAGAAGATTATGTTCTGTGTAAATTTGTGGAGAGATAGCATAATCAAGTGAAAGAATACAAAGCTCATTAGATTATGGGTAATATGTGCTTCCACTTAATTAAATAATATTCAGCATCTATTGTTACTACCTGTCAAACCCTGCCTAATGTTTTATATATATCAACTCCTTTGCTTTCCTAAACAACTAATAAGGTGATACTGTATCCATCTTATTGATGAGGAAACCCTGATACAGAGAAGGTAAGTAACTTCTACATGTTCCATAGCTACAAAACCACAATGCTAATATTGGAACACAGGCAGTAGTATTCTATAAGTCATTTCTTTAACTGCTACCATATACTATTTGCCAGAATTAATGGTGGGGATTATGCATTATTGCACTTGATCCTTAGTACATCTGTATGATGTAGATGGTATTTTCCCCATTTCACAAGTAAGGGAACAAAATCTTAGGACATTTAAATAGCCTCCAGTTGGTCACGGAACTAGTAAATCACAGGAAGTGCAATTGGAATCCATTTCTGTCCAAAAATCTAGTCTTTCAAACACTAAGGTATAGCACAATATTGTAAATGCATAATAAATGAGTAAATGATACCTGGATAATTAAAGTTAAGCTACAGGTTTTCATGGGAAAAAGTTATTCATTGAAAGACAGCAGAGCCTGGAGACTAAGATGTACTATGAGTTAATGACAGATAGCTTCCTCTATTGTAGTTGAAAAAGACCAATTCAATAACCAATCACGCGCAAATAACCCTGTTGTTTTGTACAAGAGGCCAAAAGGAAAGTCTGGACTAAAACAACAGTATACTTGGGACAATTAAACACCAAAAAAATCTTAATCAGAAATTGTTTCTTTCTGTCTTATTTTATTGAGGAATTTCTCTGCATATGGAGCCAGCAGCATTCATAATTGGACAAATCTAACATCTGTAGTACATGATAAAAACAAACTAGAAACTTAATCCCAGGTTGAATAGTGCACTGCAATTTAAAATATTTTATTAAAATTGCCATGAAAGAAAGAAAGAAAGTGAAGTTGCTCAGTCGTGTCTGACTTTGCGACCTCATGGACTGTAGCCTATCAGGCTCCTCCGCCCGTGGGATTTTCCAGGCAAGAGTACTGGAGTGGGTTGCTGTTTCCTTCTCCAGGGGATCCTCCTGACCCAGGGTTTGAACCCAGGTCTCCTGCATTGCAAGCAGACGCTTTACCATCTGATCCACCAAAGTGGTTAAGGAAAGTAACAATATGTAATACGTGTGTATGTGTGTGTGTGTACAATGTGTGTTTTAATAGAACATTATGTTTAGCAAATGCTAAATGTGTAGACTCTATGCTGTCTGAAGAGCTTTGGTGTGTACTTAATATTATTAGGATGTACCTCAACATTTGTATATTTCGTGCGATTTTACAATAACTTTTCTGTAAAGAATTTTTTTCTTCACAGGATAAATTGCTTTAACTTCATCACCCTCCAGTTTGAATGCTTGACATCCAGCTTCTTTCAGTTTGGAAAGTATTTATTGGATAAGAGTTAAGACATTGAAATCCTCCTGTGTCACAGGCTCTGTGATACACATTGTGTCTGTAGCAAGGAGAGACACGGATAAAGTCCCTGCTCATGGAACTTACAGTCCAGTGGACACTAGTTGTCAGGTTAACACCCTAGTGCAGGACATTAAATGTCCTGCATATTTTAGCATGGATTCACCTTGGGGGAACAATTATTTCAGTTGAGTCTAAGAAAAATAATGTTACAGGTCTAATTATTAAGTGTTTTGTGCAGTTGTCAATTGTGCTAAAGTCTATTTTATTCATATATTCTTTTCTAAGATAAATTATCATTGCTCCTTTCCCTCTTTCTTTCTCTCTCTCCTGCACAGACACACAGACACACACAGACACACACACACACCACATTCAACTGTGGCTAGTCTCCATTCTGATTTATGCATCTAATACCTATTATTGAGATAAAACAGTGAAAATGACTTAGAAAATAAACCTCCTGATATAACTGTTCTCACCTTCTTCATTCTCTCTTTAGAAATGAATTTAAGTTTATTTAAATGAAAGAGTCGATTTATCAGTTAATCTTGTAATTATTTTTGCTTTGATAATTCCTTCCCTTGCTGTTCTTTTTCATCAGCATGTGTGGTTGTATTTTCACTTAGTCTTTCTATTTGAAAGTTAATGAGGTCTACTAAGACGCAAATCGTCCCAGCAATAGCCAAATGGCTGGAATGCAGCAGCAGGGGAAAATTCATTACGGAGGAGAAATTTAAAAGGACGGCTGCTTCTTTAATGCCATAGCCATTAAGATGGCAGCTTCCTGTCGCCACAGTGGCACGTTTCATTGACTTTCCTCCTTCTCAGTTTCGTGTTGTTTCCTGGTGATGAATTGAGATGTAATTCCCACCTGCTATCAAAAGCATATGTAAGGGTTTTCACATTATTTGTTTCTCTAATAGTAAAGTACTGCTGCCTAAACAAGAGAGGTTTTTAAAGTTTTAAACCGTATCATAGATTTTCAAGAATAAGATTGATTTTATTCAGATGTTCTAGTGGAAAATTTAACAAAACTCATATGAAATATTGATTTTTTCCTATTGTGTTCCTTATGTATTTTAAAAAAGATGGTTAAAAATGCACATTCCTGTTGAAGTTGTTTCTTAGAACCCTTGAAGCCAGAATTCAAGGCTCCTATTGTTTCTACTTCATTTCTTATAATGGTAAATTCACCATAATAATTTACCCTTTCGGTGATGTTCTCTTGGAATGCATCAGTCCTATACTAGAAGTCCTCAGTCTCAAAGAAAAGGCTCTTCTTGATTATAAAGATAAGAGCTTAAGCCTGTTGTTGTGTATTTAGAATCCACTGCTGGGCACTGTTGTGTTCAGGGGCCAGAGGGGGTTGTTTCCTCTGAAACAATCACCGTGAGTGTGTCTCTGTCAATGTGCACATTCTCAGTTCATAAATCCCTTGTTGTAGAAGTTAATCCACATCCAAGAGAGAAGAAATAAAGGCGAAAAGACAGAGAAGAGAGAATGTGATTGTTTGGCAGTAACGCGCTGACTTTGGCTTTATCATTTCCAGATCCCAATCAGTTGTGGATCCTACAGTGCTAAAACGCATCGATAAAAATGAGGAAGAAAACATGCAACCTTTGCTGTCTCTGGACTGATAGCTTCTCTACCCTCTCCACGGAAGGTACATGTTTTCAGCACCAGGGCCAGCGCTGTGGATGAATTACCAGCTGGAAACTTATTTATTCATGTTAATGTAGCATAATATATAATAAGGCATCAGGCTTTCCCATTTGCCTGAACCATGGGTGCCCTGGTCTGGATTTAAAGAAGTCAATAATTTATTCTGTAAGTGCCAAGTTCTTTGTAAATACAATGTAATCTTCACGTCAAGTTTGTAAATTTTAGTAGTAACTTAAATTGGAAGATTGACTTTTCAGTCCATGCCAGTGATATGAACTATAACAAGAACAGAAAAGACACATAAACAATCAAAGCTAATTAAATGTAACCCTGTTTCCTATGAAGCCATATTTCAGCTATCATAGTGATTGTTTCATTGTTTTCCTCTGAAACTCTGTCATACTCAAATGTATGTTTAATGGGCACAGGGAGCTAAATGGTTCTAGGAAATTATTATGATAAATGTATTTCCTGTCTAGTGATTTTCAATTCACAGAAAATGTACCCTAGTGACTATCACTGGCCTTGAATTTGGGAGGCAAGAAATGGCAAATAACCTGGTAAACTCAACACTAGAACTCTTCTGTGTTGTTTAGTTCTTGGAGTCTTGTGAAAAAATATGTTCCCCAAAATAAGATGTGGAATTCTGAAAGAGTGGATTCTTTATAAACTCCTGTCTTCACAATGTGTCCTTTGCTCAAGATTCCATTATATGCCTGTCTGATGTACTTTAAGAACTTTATCCCAAAAAACTCTTTGACCAAGAGGAAGAGAACTGATACATGAGTAGTGTTTGACAGCTAATTTTGAACATAAAAGTTGCCAAGTACTGATAAGGGGCTGATTTCTAATTCTTGTGACTGGTTGAAAAAATATATATATTCACACACACACATATATATTTTTACTGAGCTTTGGTAAATCTGTGATGTGACAGGCTTATAAAATAGATTATGCATATTCAATGGTCTTAGAGATGTTATAGGTTGTTGTCTGAGATGTTAACTCTGAAAACCACTTCCACTAAAGTTAATGAAAATGAGGTATTGTGAAACAGACTTTCAGTGAATTTATTTAAGGGAATTCAATTTAATTTGTAATGCAATCTTGTATCTGTGCCATTTCAGTGAAATATATTTTTTCTTCAAAAAAACAACAGGTCTCAACATAGCATAGGCAGTATAAGGTGACAGAGAATAATACTGTTTTTCTCAAATTCAGGTTAATTATCCTAATGATCCTGGAAGTACACATTTTCTTCTCAGAAAAGATTTTAAGAACATATTGCATCTAGGAGACATAATGAAAGCTTCTGAGGGCATCTGAGAGTCTATGTTATAGTTTAAATCTAGATTTGGAATCCTTATGTTAAAGTTTTCTTTTCACAAAAATTTTGCAAGGATAGCACATTTTAAAAATTTAACTTTAAATTTCAAATTCTAGTGTGAAAAAGCAAGATTCTTATCACCTTTTCAGAGTGGTAATTTTTGAGACTGAGACTTTGCCATTAAAATATTGTCTTGAAAGAAAAATATCTCAAGGAACTTATGGAAAACCAACAGAAATAAAGGCATGTAGCAGCCTCTATATACTTTTTAGCCAAAAGCTTTAAAGGGTCCAGTTATAATTCTGCAACCCAGAATCTTAAAATTAATATCAGTACATTATTCTGCTGTGTCACAAATGAACTGTCTAGTATTTGTAAAAATACATAAATATACATAGATACTATGAATGAAAGATACCTTTAAAATGCCAACCTCCAGTCAAGTGCAGAAGAATAATGACGGTCAGGCACTCTGCTCTACCCGTGAAAGTTATAGAGATTGGAATGCACTGGAAGAAAAAGCCACAGTAACTCTAATCTTTCTAAGAACCCTGACCAAACCTGTTCTTATGTTTTTTCCTACTTGACATCATACATTTTTTAGCCTTGGGCTCTATATACTATTCAAGCAAGTGTTAGACAGTATAATGCATTGGAATAAAATAGAAACAAACTAAGTTCAGAAGGCCAGTCAACTTTTCACTTTCATGAATTTCTTTGATATGCACCATTTATTGCCAAATTCAGAATTCTGCCAGCTTCAGATGTCTACCAGCATAGCCGGCTTTTTTCCCCTGTCATATGCTAGTGTCAAATGTAAAAATAACTCGGAAGGCATATTTTATATGTATACCTACCCACTTATAAGTACACTCTCTCACTCCCCAACATTTGGGACCTGCATTGGCATTGCTGCTCGACTGCTCTCCTTAAAATGAGCAATTGAGAGTTGTCTGGGTTGTGTGAAATATTTTTAAATGCCTGAACAAATGACAACAATGTTGTGTTTGCGACTGCTGTATCTAGTGCAGTCTGCCTATGATATCTTCAGCCTGAAAAAAAACTTTCAGTAATCTTTTAAAGCTGCTTGTAGGACATTTGATCAACTTTATGAATTTTCCCCTCAGCACCAGCTAACTGACACCATTTAGGAGTTTTCTTTTTCCTCATATGATTTTCTGTGTTATGTGGCTATGTCTACTGTCACATAACTTAATAAATAAGCACCCTTATATTCTTTCAATTTACTTGAGATAGTATATAGACACAAAGACTACACTGTTTACCCTAATGATTTGCCTCTCTATTATGACAGCTGTGCTTTTCCTTTTCTGTTATCTTGTTACTTAAAATTTGTAGACGTCAAAGAATCATCGCATTTGATTTGGAATAGGCCAGTAATTCATTTACTCCCCTTACTCAGCCTTCCCTACCTTCTACATCTGGTATTATTTCTTTTCTCCAATTTTTCAGGGGCAGCTGCTTCCAAAGCTGGTTAAAAATAAGTAGCTTCCTTATGTTTTCAGTGGTATTTGCACACATTTTTGACTGATATTTTTAAAGGAAGAGATTATCATAAAAATATCCTCTAAGAAATATGAAGTGCCTCTTTTAAAATGGAATAAAGCAGTGATACTAGAATACGGATTCTATTTGTTCTCTCTTCCAAAAAGTAAATACATGCATCTCTATTATAAGGGTGAAATACAGATATCATTTGAAGAAGGATATTTGAGGTCTTGCCTTGAGCTTTCTTGTATAGTATTAAGTCTTTATTGTGTAAGTTTAATATAGTAACTTGAAAACATTATTGACAAAAATACAATATTAAATTGAGTTTTGCAAGCAAGTTTTTGAAATGAGCATGCATGATTACTTTTATTTCAATAATGGTTTGTGTAGGTGTGAGCAGGAACGTTCCTTAAGTGTTTTCATGTAAAATCCTTGTTTACTTTACAATACTGGAAATTCATACAATCATAAGTGGGAAAGCCAAGCAGCTGGGTTCTTTTTAATATTAACTAGGTCACATTGTTAAATTAAACATTTGAAGTTTCTGTGATATTCCTGAGGAAACATAGGCCCTCTAAGGCATCCAGAAAATGCAGAGTTGTTTTAGACATCAAGAAATGTGTTTATGACTTGTCACGAAAAGAAACTTCTAGCCATGGCAGTGTGTCTTTAGGAACAGACTTCCTTTCCTTCTACAAATAACCCCAAAACATATGGACATACCTTTAGAGAAGTTCTATCAAGAAAACCTGCTGAAAGGTTGTACGGTCCCTGTTGTTTTATTTAAGTGTCTAGCTGGTTTGGTTGGTTAATAATATCTCTTTGGCTTCTTATTTGGTATGTATTTATTAATGATTACTTGAAACATTGCTTTCAGTTATGAGGATATTTCAGAATGGCTTTCAACACAAAATAAATGAAGCAGAGCTCTGGTACAATGTGTGAATGTTCAGATTTGGTATTTATATTTTTTGCATCAGTCAGCTAATAGGCAAATGTTCCACTTTATATGTGCTATATAGATATTATAGCTATATGGTCTAAGAAACAGTGATACATTTTAAATTTATGAGGCTATTAGATCATGTAAGAATCAGCAGATTATCTAAAATATATTAGAACAAACATAGAGGATTGGCTAGGTGGGTAGCATGTGTAATTATCTTTAGCAGAGAAAAGGATTTTTTTTTTTTTCAATTTTTGTTTTAGTTGAGAAAACTGCTTTCTAATATGTTATTAGAACTAGTTAAGCAGTGTTACCAGTATTCTTGCCTGGAAAATTCCACAAACCGAGGAGCCTGGTGGGGTATAGTCCATGAAGTCACAAGAGTCAGACATGACCCAGCACACACACACATATCCAGCACTATTAGTATTTGAAAGGGAGAAAATAACCAATACAAAAGAAGGCTTGGGTTTGAAACATTATTATATCTCAACTTAAGGGATATAATTTTTTTCATGAATTGAAGTTTTTATTTTGTAAATATCTATAGGTTAGCCCCACACATGGACATAATACTGTGGAATCTATTCTGTGCTGTGTAGAAATTTATTCTCCTGTACCATAGGAAAAAAATATAAAATAGAAATTCACCAGACTGGAACACCCAAGTTGTACTATTTTTTTAAAGGAGTGCAAATGGTATTGTTGAAATAAAAAGATATATTTAGAAACCAAATAAGTATAGGTATTAAATACAATAAATGCACTTTTATAATAAACAGTGGACATTGTTAGGTGTAGACGGTGTTTGGTCAGTATTTGACTTAGTTTCAAGTTTCATGCATATATTTTTGTCCTTAATGATATTGATGCATTTATTCTGTCAAAATTAGTTTTTCTGGTGAATGAGAGGGACCAAGATGAGAATCAAAATAAACGTTAACAAAACAATTGAGTGAACAAATCCTAAACTGTATTAAAAAACTGCAGTGGTTTATAATTGGTTTACATATAACAAAGGTTCAAAGCTTTGTCTTGTTTCTAATTCAGTTTTTCAGTTTTCATATTTCTGTAAAAGATAAATGAAACTTTCCAACCTAAGTAGTTTTTGTTTTCAAAACTGTCTGGATTAAATAAGATGAATACTAAGCATACTCTTTACTATTTGGCTCAACTACCTTTGACCTTTTGAGGGAGTTTATTATAATACAATATTTTAAATGATATAATTTTGAATAAATATACATTTCTGCTTTTAAAAAAGGCTTTATTTTGCATATGGTAAATGTTGAATTTTGTAGTGTGGATCTGTTGCATCTATGAAATGGAAATTTCTAAAATGTCATCTAAAAATGGAAAACAGTAATTTCATTTTGAGAGAAATTGTAGTTAGCCATTTTGGTTAGGACACCTGAAATTTTCTGATACTTGTATGTTTGGGGTTAAAGGGAAAAACACAATTTCATCAAAATTACATTTTCAGTATGTCATAACTTCTAGACAAGCCTTCAAAGGAGAGCTTGAATGAAGAAAGTTAACTTTTAAGTCTCATGGAGCAGTGGGAATGATCAATAAGTAAAATAGCATTTTTATGCAAAGTTATTGGATTAAACAAGAAACTAATTATAAAAACATTGATTTAAATAAATCCTATAAAAATAATTCTGGTTCAAAATATTAAGTAAAATAAAATTTTCAGTTTAACTTTAAAAAAACGCCTACTCAATAAATACACAGTTGTATCTTCTGTGAGTTTCCTTGTTTATCCTATCTGTGGATGAAAAACCATCTAATGAGGCAGAGACATCTGGAATCCTTTATAATTGATGTATGATTTTAGCTCAGATGCAGATGATTTTCCTGTGCACAGCTTTTGAGGTTATCATGTCTCTTAGAGTTGCCTCTTTCCCCTGCTCTGTCAGGAGAAGCCCAAGTTTTCTAGCAGCTACTGGAGAAGCATTCTGAGTGGGAATAAACCCAGGCAACCAGAGAATACTAAAAAAGCCAGAGATCCAGTCTGCATTTCTTGTTGCTTAAATGTCCATTAAACTGTAGCATTAATTCTAAATACAGAAGATGATTTAAAAATGTCAAGAGTTTCTGATATCAGAAGTTAAATATCAAGAAAAGAGGCCATGGGGATATGATGGGCTGGGCGGTGATGTGTAGTCTGTTTTCACACAACAGCAGCACCAAAACCCTGATCTCTGAGTGATCACTTTTCTCTGAAGATAAAATATGCTCCTATTTCCCCTTTAGCTTTCCCAAGGTCTCAGCCCTAAAGAATCCACCTGCAGTGTAGGAGCTGCAGGAGACGCAGGTTCAATCCCTGGGTAAGAAAGATCCCCTGGAGGAGGAAATGGCAAGCCAGTTCAGTATTCTTGCCAGAACTCCGTGGACAGAGGAGCCTGGTGGGCTATAGTTCATAGGACACGACTTGGTTGACTTAGCACACACAGATGCTCTTATTCTCATTTTTCTAACTGGAAACATAAAAGTATCCACTGGAAACTGTATATGCTTTGTCATCTTTTAGGGGGAAAAAAATGCTGCATTATACACATATAAACACAATTCACTCAGTTGCATAGGACTGAAATATTTGCATGCTAATATACAAGTCCTAAAATTTTTAAAATACATATAATAAGATTTTATTGCTAGAAAATTATTAAATGTTCTTTATATCTGGGGTTCATGGAGAAGACTGGTAATATCCTTTCTGTTGAATCCACATATCTAAACATTTCATTTGGATGTTTAATGGACATACCACATTTAACACTGATGAAACTGTTTCTTTATCCTGAATCTGCTTCCTCTTTATAACCTTCCCATCTCACTAAGTCAATCCTAACCTTCCAGTTTCTAGGGCTTGAAATTTTATAGTCATCCTCGCTCTCTCTTTTTTTAAATCTCAGAACCATATCCAATCTGCTAGCTCATAGTTTCCACATTCTGACCACTTCTCTAAACTTCATCATCAGTACCTTGCTCCAAGACCTCACTTTCCACCTGGAATAATAATCTGAAAACTAGTCTCCTTGCTTCTTGCCCTGTAGAGATCAATTTGTAACACATTAGCAAGGATGAGCTCAGGTGATTTCATTCTTCTGAAAACCCTCTGTAAGAGTAAAAACCAGGGTCTTTATGGTGATATTTGAGGACTGATAGAAAGTTTGTAAGTACCAGTATAGCAGAAGAACGTATTTTCTGGCTGGCAACATTACCTGCATGATGCCAACACAAATCTTAAGTAATTTCTTGCTTCTGAAGCCCTAGACACTGTACTCTTTCACCCCTGACCTTGATTTTTCTTAGGTCATCTCTTAAGCTTTCACCTACTCTTTATTATCTTCCTGTCATTCTTGCAATTCTAGGAACTTGTCAAGCATTCCTCCACCTCAAAACTTTCACTGTCTGTTGCTCCTGTCTCTTTCCACCAGATATCCCCATAACTTTCCCCCTCATCTCCTTAAGATCTTTGCTCAAATGTCACCTTCTTAGAACTCTCTGGATTTCCCTGTTTAAAACTACATGGCCCTTTGATTCTTCACATTTTTTTTTTCTGCTCTATTTCTTCTCCATAGCTTTTATCACCTCCTAATACACCATAAAGTGTATTTATTTTGGTCACTTTACATTTTCCTCTAACAGAACATGAACTCCACATAGGCAGGGATTTTTGTCTGTCTTGTTTACCATTGCATTACCAGTGCCTTGAATAGTGCCTGGAATTTAGTAGCAAATCCAAGAAGATTGCATGAATATCTTAAGTTGTTGTCAGCAAGTTATATACTAGCTGGTAGTATACATTTGAGAAGGGCTCTTTTTTTTTGATAAGAATTTTTTTTAAAGAATTCTTCAAAGTGAGAATTGCACCTCTCTGATGATGGTGGAATCATGAACCAAGAATTACATTCCCTTTTCTCCCAAATCTGGTTTCTACCCCAGGGCCTAAGTTTTACATCAGTGTATGAGCTTCATCTTTGGAAGCTTTACCTAAGATCATTAAATGTTGTGTCTAAATATTCATGGCTTATATTTACACCTAGAGAGATCTAGAGAGATACCTCAGATGAAAACTTGTTTTGGACTCAAAACAATAGCGGATTGTTCTTAGTTGATTAGTTAATTCCAATTTTTAAAAATTGAAGAATGTTCAATATGAAAGAAAGATTAAGAGAATATGCATATATACTTACTTTTACTGGAAAGGAAAAGAGGAGAAGAAAGGAAATAGATTATGATCATCCTTCCTCTGAAATAATTATAAGATAAATGAGGAAGTTCTTTTATGTTTCTAAGATCTTCTTATCTAGAAATCTATATATTGCAACCACTTAATCTATGAACCCTCTTAACAGAAGTCTTATCTCAATTGGGTTTTATATTTGATATCTTTTCATATTTTTCACTATCTTGACACCACATGACAGGAATTGGTCAAGTTTATATATTCTAACTGCATTTCCAACTTTCTCTCTTCACCTCTGTATTTCAGTTGCAGATACTGTTTTCTGAATTTTATAATCACATTTTTGGTCCTTAACAACCCTCCCCCCTTTTTTTTTTTACTATTTGACAGATTTCCTCATAATTTTAGTGAACAGATATCTTAGATATTGGTTCTTGGTATGACAAGTTTTGATTTTTACCCTTTGCAGTTTATCTTTTTATTCTTACTAAATCAGTACTGTCCCTTTTCTTTCACTACATCTTTTCCTACATTAGAGTAGTTCAATCCAACGGGTTTAGAGTTTTCTGCCAGGACTTCTGTTAAGAAGACACTGAAAATAAAAGATTGGTAAGTGGTACTGAAGAAGGAACTAGAACTTGAAAAATATAGATATTTGGAAGTGTTTTCAGAAGACAACCAGTCTTTAGTGACTTTTTGGTAGATATTGTGTACACTGATACTCAGTATTGATCGTGTTTCTTGTCAATTACTTAAAAATATGGCATTCAGGGTTAATGGATAGTTTGGAAAAATCTTCTATAAAGAAGAGACTAAATGGCTCCTGCTCAGAAACAAGAAAGGATTTTCTCGTGTTTATACCCTCGACAGTCTGTACAGTGGAAGCCATTTGCCTCTGTGGCATCCTTTTTTGTCAGTCTTCAAGAATGTGTTTAGTACCACTTCAGAATTAAAAAGTTCAAGCTCAGCACACGTAGAATATGAAAGATACTATAGGTTGTGTTGTCTTCTACTCAATTTTATTTTTTTCATGAATTATTTTTATGATTTAATCTTAACAGTATGTTCTTTGATAAATGTATTAATTACATTCACTGTTTAATGCACCTAGAAATTTTACAAAGTAGGTCAATTTTATTATATTCTTAAGCCCATAGTATCAATGTTTCATTTAATGTCTAGGTTATTTCATTTAATGTCTAGATTATTTCATGCCTTAGTTGATTTCTGAGGACAAATGGACTTCTGTTAAATAAAATGTCTCTGAATGGAATTTCAGATTCTGAAATGTGAATGTGCGTATATGCCCTTTCAATCTTTCCATCATAAACTAAATTTTTGTAAATTTAGAAGACACATCATATCAAATAGCTTTGAATACATTTGTCATTAAAACATGGAGACATGAAGCTGGTGTTAGTATTTGAAAGTACAAAATACTTTTAAAAAGACTAAACGTGTGGGCATATTGTAATGTTATTTTGAATTTATTGTTGATGCAATCAAACACATTTTATGAGATTGTTATAAACAACAAGTCACTAGATAGAACTTAGTGACTTCTGGAATGACAGAATGTCTCCAAGCCAGTGTTAGTTATAAAGTCCTCCCCCTGAAGCAGTGGAATGGACTGGATGATGATTTCAGTTTATTTCATTTTTAACGTTAAACATTTATTGAGCACTTATTCTGTCCCAGGTACTGTCCTAGGCTCCAGAGGTAGAGGAGTAAACAAAACCAAGCTTGTGCCCTTATGAAAGTCTCATTCTAGGGGAGAAAGTACACAAAAAGCAGGTAAGCAAAATAGTATATTGTCAGTTAGTAGTGTGACTGCAATGAAGACTTATTAGTTTAACTTGTGTCATCTCTGGCACTCTGGTCTTCCCTGGAGGCTCAGATGGTAAAGAGTCTGCCGAGGTGCGAGAGACTTGGGTTTGATCTCTGGGTCGGGAAGATCCCCTTGGAGAAGGGAATGGTTACCCACTCCAGTATTCTTGCCTGGAGAATCCCATGGACAAAGGAGGTTGGCAGGCTACAGTTTATGGGATCACAAAGAATCAGACACGACTGAGCAGCTAACACTTTCTGGCACTCTGCTTCCTCAGCTGTGAAGTAGTACAATACTTGTACCAAAAACATGAGCTAGATCTCATTATATATCCTCTTGTTAATCTGGCCCCTTACTTTTCATGGAAAAATACAATATAACTTTTCTGTATCCATGCTATTTGGGGATGGCCATCAGGATTCTTCAGTTCCTTCTTTTCTGCTCAGCCCTGGCGGTGGTTGCCAGGGTTTCACATGCTCACAGAAAATTCATCTTGCAACCTGCCTCTCAGGATCGTCCAGAAGTGCCGACTCCTCAGTTTTGTCCCTTTTAAGGGAAATTCCATACTGCTTTAATTTATTATGAGTGAAACATAAGCATGAATTTTCATCAGAAAAGAAGACTAGGGAACCAAAGATAAATGAGTCCTGATAGACTGAGCGATTTAATTTTTCCATTTAATAGGTTACTTTCCCTTATCCACAGGCAAAACCACAGATCTATGGTTTTCCTGGATGGGTTTGGGTGTATTTCGTCTATGAACCACAGTTAAAGGGAGCTCTAATTGTCCATCCAGAGGTGTTAATTTAGGTAGCATGAAAAGGATTACTTCCACTTGGTATGTGAAACAGTGAGTTTTGTTTTTTTATAAATGGGTCATATTATAAAATACTCAGAGAATCTTGTCATGGGAAAGTCCGAAAGTTTGGACAGAGTACAGGATACCATGAATATTGACTGTAACTCATCCAGGAGGAGCTGTGAGCAAATAAAAGTTTTTCTTATGAAACAGATTTAAAAAAACAGCAAATGACTTCTGTCTTAGAAAAACAGGGAGCTTCTCTATTTCTGTTCATACAGACAAATCACTAAATAAGGGGCAGGATGGAATGCCAGGTTAATTAATTAAAATAAAAATGGAGTCTTCTTTCATATACTTTCATAAAGGGATATTTCAGATGGTCAACAATTGATTCTTTGAATTCATGGGAAAACCCCAGATAATCTATCATGGTTATAATAAAACATCCTACCTTTGAAAGCAGTAAAGTATTGCCTATTTTTGTGAACTGATATGTTTCTGAACTCTGTAAATTTATTTCTCTCATTGAGTATATACTAAAGATTTTAGCCAATCTCTAGAAAAAAATAGTGACTTTTATACAATTTTCATACAAAAAAACATTTGAAAGCAATTTTTCTTGTAGAAAGAATTTTAAACCTATTTTGCCACAGTTGCTCTTTTGTCATTTAGTGGGTGTTATAAACATGGCTTAACAAATTTTTCTCAAAAATAGTAAAACAAATTATTGATATAATTCAAGACTTTAAAAAAAATCTAAGAATCTGTAGGCATAAATAATTTTAAACTTGGAACAATTATAAGAATATTTGATAATTATTCAATATATTTGATTAATGAAAACTGACAAAGAATTGTTAACTCCCAAAGAATAAAAGCAAAAAAAAGGAGCTTTCTTATTACACACCCCTCACCATAACCCAAAACCACCTCTCTTTTTGCTTTCTTTGAGAAAAATAGATACTACTACTGGAAGATCCTTTAGAGATTAAGTAATCCAGACTGCTCATTTTATTAGGGTTTCTATAAGTATGCTATTATTTATAGTATAACATAAAGTTTGTCTTGCTGGTAGTGAAATGCTGGTACTAGAATGAAGATTCAACCAATTTGGAGATAATGTTGTTGCTTTTAAGCAATGTTGTTGCTTCCTGGTTCTCCCCACCGCTTTCTACTACACTATGACCCCATTTCATTTTTTTCCATACCATTTAATGTGCTTGGAATTCTCAACCAGATTTTATTGGGTAAGCATCTACAAATGCAAAAAGCACAATACCCAGGGATATTAAAATTAAAAACAGACTGTACATATCCACTATTCCCAGTCTTTGAAACGATCTTCAGTGAAAGTCTATTAGTCGTGTCTGATGCTTTGCAATCCCATGGACTATACAGTCCATGGAATTCTCCAGGCCAGAATACTGGAGTGAGTAGCCTTTCTCTTCTCCAGGGGATCTTCCCAACCCAGGTTGCCCGCATTGCAGGTGGATTCTTTACCAGCTGAGCACAAGGGAAGACCTTGAAAGGATTTTAGCCATCAGTATATGTGGCATAATCCCAGACCTGCAGGAAGATGAAATTTTAACAGGCTTATGCCTAAAATAGCAATAGTCACTCTATGAAGCCAACTATCTTGTGTTTAGAAGCATGTGTTTCAAGAAGAAAATGGGGTGGGGAGCAGCTCAGCACAATTACTCAGCTTCTACACTTGGCTGTCTTCTCTGCATTCGTCAATGATTGAAGGCAAGTGAAAGATCAGGAAGTTGGTGACTTTCTCTGTCATGGTGGCCGCCAATCAACTTTGCGTTGTGTGGGAGAGTTGTGGTACTGTTTGGGAGAGAGCTTCCCACACACATTTCCCCTAATGTGTTACCTTATTATGTGCTTTTGTCATAGGATTTGCTACAGGAATTTTATGGACTGTCAAAGAGTTGGATGCAACTTAGTGACTAAACAACAAAAATCTTTAACGGATTGGATTTTCTCAAATCTTGAGAGAAAGTTGGAGAGAACTATGGGTCTTAATAAATTGATTAATCTAAGCATACAGAAATATTTAATTCAGTTCACTAAAAGGGAGTAAGAAGGTTCTGTTTCAGAATTTACCTGAGATTATATCAGCATTGCTATTGTTGAGTTTGGAAAATGGTGGCTTTGGAGTTACTTGGCCATTATCATATCAGTTGACTTTTTAACCTGCATTTTTATTTTTTAATTAATTTTTATTGGAGTATAGGTGCTTTACAATGTTGTATTTGTTTGTATTGTGCAGCAAAATGAATAAGCCATGTATTAATATATACATATATCTCTCCCTTTTGTTTTTTAAAATAATGTGTGAAAATATGTTATTAGACCCATACTGAGAATATTAACATAAATGTTACACGAAAAAGCTATCTTAAAATAATGCACTTAAAAAAACCATAGTACTCATAATGCAATTGTATTCTAAGTTGAGAGTAATTTAATTTAAATATGGTTTCTCTTTGGGAAACAAAACTATGATGAAAAACAGCATAGCTTCATAGATCATATCATAGATTATGATAAATTCCAAATGCAGGTCATTTGAAAGTCAAAAAATAAATGACGATTGGGAATTTTTTTCAACTCATATCACAGACATAGAGCTAAGTTCTCTAATATATTAAAATGTTTCTAGAAATTGATGAGAAAAAGTAAAACCTAATAGAAATATGGGCAGCTGATTTAAACTTATGGTTCACAGAAAAGAAAATATAGTATCTCTAAAAATATAAAAAGATGCTGTACCAATGCTCAAAATGAGAGAAAGAAAAATTCAGTGGAATAGTCTGATAGCACACCCTCTCTTGAGGAGGTGATGGAGAAATAAGTTCTTCCTCACATTGTTTTTAGGATGGATGACCATTTGGCAGTATCTTTAAAAACTACAAAAGGAAAGGTACTTAGACTCAGCCAATTCACTTTTGAGAATTTAATCCTTCAAACATACTTGCACAAGAGAAGTATTTCATAGGATGTATTTAAATATATTTCCAAGGATGTTCATAGGATAATTGTTTTTAAGAACAAAATATGGAAGAAAATAATGTCTAAAAACACATACTATATCTATATTTTAAAAGATACATGCTATATCTATACTATACAGATCTAATAGAAAATGCTTAAATTAACCAGAATGCCATACAAACCTAAAAAAAATGAGGAGACACTTTCTGTACTAAAATAGAAAGATACATTTTTCAGAAAAATGGCAAGGTACAGAACTGTACAGTTCAGTTCAGTTCATTTGCTCAGTCTTGTCTGACTCTTTGAGACCCCATGGTCTGCAGCACACCAGGCCTCCCTGTCCATCACCAACTTCTGGAGTTTACCCAAACTCATGTCCATTGATGCCATCCAACCATCTCATCCTCTGTCATCCCCTTCTCCTCCTGCCTTCAATCTTTCCCAGCATCAGGGTCTTTTCAAATGAGTCAGTTCGTCTAATCAGGTGGCCAAAGTATTGGAGTTTCAGCTTCAGCATCAGTCCTTCCAATGAATATTCAGGACTGATTTCCTTTAGGATTGACTGGTTTGATCTCCTTGCAGTCCAAGGGATTCTCAAGAGTCTTCTCCTGTAGAGAATGTGTTTATTACAGTCTTCTACTGTACAGAATGTGTTTATTTAATGTAAAAAAATGTAAAAAAGTGGGGAAGGGAATAAAATAAATGTACATGTTTGCTTGTATATTAAGGAAATGCAGAAGAATATAAAAAAAATTAATAGCATTGGTTGTCTGTTGGGGGGGGTTGGAAATTGGGTAGATTTAGCAAGGGTAGGAAGGAAATTTGCACTTTTCACATTTCTATATTTTTTAAATTGAACTTTGTCTATGTATTGTTTATTGAAAAATCAAATAAAAGCAAGAAATTGTTATTGTCTTAAGCCATTTTGACATTGATAATAGTTTAAAAGTTTGTAGTATGTATACAGAATAACAGGAGTACCCATATATCTACACTTCAGTTTAAGACCATTACCGATAGTTTTAACTCCTCCTTCACATCTCTATATTATGTCATCCGATTTCACTTAGATTGCTATCCCAAATTATGTTGATTATTGATTTTATTTTCTCTGTAGTTTTATCACTTATGAGTAGTTCTTTGAAAAATATAGCTTTTGCAAAGAGCAAGATCAAATTTTCTCTTCTTTGAATGGCAAGCACAGTTCAAATTATCTGGGCTGATAGTTTCCTTATGTAAATACTTATATTCTTAATAGCATATCCTCAATGATTTCAGGACTATTGCAATTTTCATTTTCTAGTTGAGTTATTTAGGCTATTGTACAGGCATACCTCATTTTATTGTGGTTTGCTTTATTATGCTTTGCAGATATTGTGGTTTTCTTTTCCGAACTGAAGGTTTGAGTCAACCCTGCCTCAAGCAAGTCTATTGGCTGCATTTTTCCAACAGCATTTTCTTACTTTGTATCTCTTGTCTCATTTTGGTAATTCTTGCACTATTTCAAACATTTTCATTATCATTATATGTGTCATGATGATCTGTGATTAGTGATCTTTGATGGTACTACTATGACTCACTGAAGGCTCAGATGACGGTATTTGTTTTTTAACAATAGAGTATATTTTAATTAAGGTTATGTACATTGTTCTTCAGACATAATGTTGTTGCACACGTCATAGACTAGGGTATAATGTAAACATAACTTTTATATGCACTGAGAAAAAAAAATTGTGTGACTGGCTATATTCTCTTTACTGCAGTGGTCTGGAACTCAACCCACAATATCTCTGAGGCATGCCTGTCTGTATTTCTTTTGCTAGAAATTTGATCATTTTCAATAAACTCTTCAAACTTATTTACCAATTTTATACTAATCTCTGTTTTTTGAATAGATAGGCTGCATTTGTGTTCATCTCTGCTTCGTATTCCTCATATTAATAATACATCTTTTTTGCTTGTATTGCCATATGCCTTCTTTATATAGCTGAGTTGAAACTGTATTGTACTTTTGCTTCCTGTTTCACTAAATCCACTATATTATTTTTCATTTGTTTCTTTCTTTGTGTTAAATTTTGTGGATATTCTTTTTTTAAAATATGAATTCTTACTTTGGTTCTGAACTATTAATTTTGAGTCTTACTTCCTAACATTAAACATTTTTAAAGCTATGATTTTTTCTTCAGAAAAAATGTTTTCCTCTTTGTTCTAAAGTATTTTACATTGTTGCCTCTCACATTTCATCCTTGACCTCTGTGGAATTACTGTTTGTATGCAGTGAATGGTGGAGATCAAATATTGCCTCCCATCAAGCATCTAACCTTAGTCTTTGGTAGTCCTGACTTCTCTTATTGTTGTGTATTTCAAATGTTCCAGCCCTTTTATGTTTCCCTTGCTTTATCTCCTGTACTCTCAGTAACTATCTAAGCTGAAACTTTAAATGAAACAAGAATGGCAAAAAATTCCAGATAAGTGACCATCATCAGACTTAGAAATCCTTCAGATTCACACATATGTCTTGTATTTATCATCTGAGAATTTCTCTTATTTTCTTCTCAGTTTAGCATTGTTTATTTTTTTAACATATAGCATTTCTTTTTGTTTTGTAAAAAGAGAAATTGTCACAATATCTACATATTAATAGCATAAGTTGTCATTTTAAGAACTTTTAACTACGGCAGAATAAAAGCTTTGGAATAATGAGTGTAATTTAGTTTTTAAGAAATATATTCTAAATAAATAAATATAAACTGAGGCATGTTAAAAAATATATATATAGACTGAGGCACATTAAAAAAAAAAAAGAAATATATTCTAGGAACTTTGCTACTCTCTCTGTGATGTGTTTTTTATCACCAATACTTTTGACATTTTCCTTGATGCAACATGTTCCAATATTGTACATTAAAAGACAGAAAAGAAAATATTATTAGTGTAGGAAGCTGAAGGGGCTTCCCAGGTGGCACTAGTGGTAAAGAACCCACCTGCCAATGCTGGAGGTGTTAAGAGATGTAGTTCAATCTCTGGGTCGGGAAGATGCCCTGGAGGAGGGCAGGACAACCTGTGGCAGTATTCCTGCCTGGAGAATTCCCATGGACAGGGAAGCCTGTAGGGCTATAGTCCACGGGGTTGCAAAGAGTTGGACATGACTGAAACAACTCAGCATGCACACAGAAAGTTGAATACTCACTGATTTAAGAATAGGTGTTCTAGATATTGTAGATATACATTAAGTTAGGTATTCTATATTGGTTGGAATTGTTGGTAAGTTTCCTTGGAATCACAATTGCTTAGTCATTTATTTTTCTCTTGCCTGTAATTGATGTATCATTCTAGGCAAAATGCTCTCACATTTCACCTGCTGCCTATGCACTTTTCCAGAAGTTTAGGTAGCACTTTCTGAAGTCATGGATATATAGAAAGTATTCAGCAAGGAATCTGTCATTTTCTATGGATTCCGTCTGTTTAAATAATTACATAAACGGTGAAATCCTTTCAGGATTGTAGGTGGTAATGTTATAGTAAGCAAAATACTTAAGTGGGATTCTTTCTGTGTCTATTTTTTCTACTGTTCAGAACCTCCAGATTGTTTCTAAAATAGTTTCTTAACAAAATCATTTTATACCTTTTAGAATGGATGTACCAGAATCAGAGGTGATTTTTTTTTTTCAGTTTTATTTATTTATTTATTTTTACTTTACAATATTGTATTGGTTTTGCCATACATTGACATGAATCCACCATGGGTGTACATGTGTTACCCATCTTGAATCCACCTCCCTTATAAGATTTGTCATTTGTGGACAAACAAAAAAATCTGTCACAAGATAATCAGAACCTAAAGTGACTTTCAGATTATTAAATAGCTCTCTACAATTGCTTGGATAAAAAGCTTCGAAGTGGATATTAATAATACAGATAGAAAATCAGAGGCAAACAAAATTAACCATGTCTGCCATGATACCCCGAAATAAGGGTTAGCACATAAGCCTCTCAGGTCTTATGTCTTTTATGTAAGTTTATTTCTTTTGTGTATGTTTGCTAGAGTTGCTTTACCAAAATACCACAGACTAGGTGGCTTAACAAGCAGAAATTTATTTCTCACCATTATGGAGGCTGCAAGTCCAAGGTCAAGGTATCTGCATGTTTGGTTTCTTCTGAGGCTTCTCTCCTTGATTTGGGGGTGTCTGGCTTCTCGCTATAACCTCACATGGTCTTTCCACTGTGCACCCACATCCTTGGTGTTTCTCCATGTCCAAATTTCTTCTTATTAGAGTATCAGTCAGACTAGATTTGAACCTACCCTAACAGCCTCATTTTAATTGAATTACTTCTTTAAAAGCCCTATCTACAAATACCATCATGTTCTTAGGTCCTGGGAGTTAGGGCCTCAGTATATGAATTTGGCATGGTGCAGAGCAAGGGAAAATAGAATTCAGATCATAACATCCTTGTTTGTTGTTCACCAACTGTGAGAGACATGTCTGTCTTTTTAAATCTTCCTTGTACTTATTAGGATTATTATGACTATTAAAGAATAAAAAACCATGCAGAACACTTAGGATAATGCCTGGTAAATAGTAAATGTTAATTACTAGTGTCCATTATAATGGAATGGAGAATGTGTATTTTTACATTTTGGTAAAAGTTATGAAATACCAAGTATTCTGAAGATATCAAGTAAGTATGTGCATGCTAAGTCGCTTCAGTCATGCCCGACTCTTTGTGACCCTATGGATGTTAGCTCACCAGTCTCTCCTGACCATGGGATTTTCCAGGCAGGAATACCAGAGTGGGTATTGCTCTTCTCCAGTGGGGTCTTCCCAACCCAGGGATTGAACCTGAGTCTCTGAATTCTCCTGCACTGGCAGGGAACCTGAGTCTCTGAGTTCTTTACCACGAGCACCACCTGGGAAGCCCAAACGCTCATGTATCCTATTTCCTTGTTGATCTTCTGTCAAGTTGTCCTATCTGTTATTGACAATGAAAGTTTGAAGAACCCAACTACTACTGTTGAATTGTCTATTTCTTCCTTCAGTTCTGTCGGTTTCCCTTCATGTGTTTTGGGGCTCTAATCTCATGTACTTGAAGGTTTACATACCTTCAAGTGTATGTCTTCCACTCACATACCAGTGTATGTCTTCAGTGAATTGACCCTTTTATCATTATAAACTGACATGAGTGTTAAGGAGAACATCTATAACTGAAAACCATGACATGCTTTGCCTCTTCTGCTTCCAGTTCCTTCACCTATCAAATTGATATGTGTGGTAGCCTTTTCCTGGCCTTGGAGACCCATTTGGAGAGGAAACTACTACAGTGCTTTGATCAGTGTGTGCTGCTCCATCCATCCTGTGTCCTCTTGCCACTACCAACTCATCCTTGGTGTGGATGCAGCTCACCAAGGCAAATGGGAATTGGAAAATAGCAAGTGTGATGAAACTGAACTAGAAATCAGGGGAGACCATATTTTCTCAGTTTGCATTGACTGTTATTAAGCAAAACTGAATATCATGACAAAAAAGTCTCAAAATACTGATGAAAGTTGAAGTAGTATTGGTCACTATGTCTGCTGTCAATATTGTCAGCAGTACAAACACTGAAATATTATCGATTAATAGTCATTAAAGACATTGGATTATATAGCTTTACCTTATTTATTAATAGATAGCATATTCTACTTTTTAAATGTTCTTAATAAGCATGGAGGGACTTCCCTGGTGGTTCAGATGGTAAAGAATCTGCCTGCAACACAGGAGACCTGAGTTTGATCCCTGAGTTGGGAAGATCCCCTGGAGAAAGGAATAACCAATGCCAGTATTCTTGCCTGGAGAATTCCACGGACAGAGAAGCCTGGTGGGCTATAGTCCATGGGGTCACAAAGAGTCAGACATGACTTAGCAACTAACACACACACACACACACACACACACACACACACACACAAACATGGAAGAAGAGAGAATATATTATATATGTACTTTTTTAATGTAAGAAGCTATTTTAAATTATATTTCAATTTTATGAAAACAAAGACTGTGTGAAGATGAGTTCAGAGTAATAAATGGAAAAAGTAGGATTGAAAGAATTGGATATCTAATGCTCAAAAATTAATGAGCAATAACTAATGTAAATTATTTCTACTGCAACTTTCTGCTATTGAAAGATATCTTGACATTACCTCAAATTAACTTAATCAGGATATTCTGTTTTTTATATTTCTCATTAATAAAAATGTTTTAACATAGCATGTTATAATGTGATGCATATTGGTCATGTCATGTATAACATGTATTATGTAATCCAAGCAGTTAGATTGTTTAAGTGTTATTGAAAATTGATTTTGCCATTTTATAGTAATAAAAAATCCCTCTCTATTATGTTTGTTTTGTACAATGTGATCTTCACCATTGACACATTTGCAAAATGTGTTAGTAAAAGGAAGATTGAAGACATAGATCTCATAAAACAGAACTATCTGCAATGTTGACATGCTCTTAGTTCAAGGTAGTGACTGGTGATGTGAAAGTTCTGGTGGATGTATATCGCTACTTCTGTGCCATAGTGAAGCTAAGTGAAAAAAAGGAATTGAAGATAAGGATTGACATTCTCATAAAGCATATTCATGTGTATTATCTCAACATTATGTATCTTATCTCAAGCTACTTGGAAATGATAACCAAGAAATGTCTTTTAATGTACCTAATAATTGAGAAGAAATGTGGCACATGTTATATGTGTTAAAGCTGTTTGAAGATTGGGTTTTAAGCAAAAGTATTTTATAAGCGAAAAATGTGAGAAACCAATGTTCTCATCACTTACTATTCATGAACAAGTTTACTTAACATACATATAATCTTCATAGGGCAGAGAATGGGGACAGTGGGGGGTGGGTTTCTTGCTCTCTTTAACATAACAGGTTTGTTGAGGGAAAAAAAAGTCATAATCAAGTGCTTATTCTTATTTTTAACTCTAATTCTGGAAAATCTCTTACATCAATTCCATTTATCTAACCTTATTATGTTGCTTATTCATTGAGATGACATAGTAGAAAGAAAAAGATATTTAACAGATTTCTGGGAACACTAACAATTGAAGCCAACCTTCACTTGGTTGATTATATTCACCATATGGCCTCTACCAGTTTTCCAAGGGCAAATGAAAACAGAGGTTTTGAAAAGAAAAAGAAGCACAAATAAAGACATGTGATATATAAAAAATATTTTGGTTGATTTTTATATTTTTTCCTGGATAGTCTCTCTGGAATAAGAAGTGAGAAATTAACATACGTTGAATCATTTGTTTCTGTCTATAGCTAGATAAGTGATATTAGTAGTAGATCAGTTGGGAAACTGCCTAGAAAGATGTTCTGTATGTGACCCAAATATATTCTTGACATAAATTGGAAAAATTTAAATCGTCCCTGCTCCCACTTGCAAGTGGTAAAGATGGGGAACATTTCTCTATAGCACAATATCTCAGTTGGGTAGTTGTTTTGTTTTGTTTGAAATTTACATGACAGCAGAAATTTGGCAGGTTGTCACAGTGAGTTTAAATTCTGAAAATAAATAGTTCATGATGCAGTGTTGTTTATGGGAAATTAATCTGGATTTTAAACTCTTTGCTAAACCTCCCAAGTATTTCTAAATAGAAAATAAATGCATAAAATGCTGAAATGAAAATAGAAACTATAGAACAGTTATTTATTAATTTTTTAAGACTAAAAAATCCCTCTTTATCCAATTAAAGTGAATCAGTAAGGGAATCTATTTGATATACAAAACTTATAAATAGAAAAACAGGTCATCTGTTTATAGCAATACTTATAAGCAACAAAATAACTAGAATGATCACAGTATTTTTTTAAATATCCTTTTAAATGCATAGCTGGGCAAGCAAGAAAATTAAGGAAATACTCAAGATAAGAAAGTTAAAGTATTGAAGTGCTTGAATTATACTGGGTGGTAGTTTGTGGAACGTTGGGATGAGAAGTATGTGGCTGCTGCTAAGTCGCTTCAGTCGTGTCCGACTCTGTGCAACCCCATAGACGGCAGCCCACCAGGCGCCCCCGTCCCTGGGATTCTCCAGGCAAGAACACTGGAGTGGGTTGCCATTTCCTTCTCCAATGCGTGAAAGTGAAAAGTGAAAATGAAGTCGCTCAGTCGCGTCCGACCCTTAGCGACCCTACAGACTGCAGCCTACCAGGCTCCTCCGTCCATGGAATTTTCCAGGCAAGAGTACTGCAGTGGGTTGCCATTGCCTTCTCCGGAGAAGTATGTGAAGGTGCTTGCTATTTTATTTTGCTTGGATTGTAAAAGCTTAATGAGAATTTGGGTCCAGGGAAGGGGTGGTGAGTCGGAAATAAGATCCTGCACTGAGCTAAGCCCCTCCCAAAGGGCTATAATCTTGTTAAAAGAGTAGATTAGCTACTTCATTAGTAAATCCACCCTCATAAGGAAACTTATAGGTAGTAGTCTGAGCCATGGTGGGAAAATATGCTTGAGTCCTGAGAATTCATAACTATGTGGATTTAGGATTCTAATTTATTTTATATGAGTGGTCCAGAAAACCATAATCACAAATAACATTTAAATAGTAATATTAGATAGGGGTACCCCAAGAGTGTCTGGCAGAAGCATAAGGACAACCACTCTAAGCCAAACTCATACTTCTCAGGACTTCAAAAGAATCTTGATGATAAATTCATAATATAAAATTTAAAACCCATAAGGAAAAACTTTACCATGAGCAAGAATCATAATTTCAGATATTAGACCTATCAGATAAAGATTATAAAATTAGTAAGCATGCCTACCAATTTATTTATTCAGTATTCTGAGTAGATTAACACCTTTTTTTTTGGACTCATGTGTTAAGAATTTAGATGTGAAAATGAAACTTCAAAATTTCAGAAGAAAATATAGATGAATATCTTGATGCCAGGATAGGAAAGAGTTTCTGAACTCCCTCCCTTTAAACTTGTAAAGGAAAAGAGTGATATATTTGATTACATTAAAATTAAAATTCTTTATATAGCAATAGGTAAACTTATTAAACTATAAACTGTAAACAAATTTATTTATGATGAGCTAGAGTCTAGTAAGATCTATTTGCCATGAATCTGAATTGAGAATATATAAGTAATTTCTTTTTTTTTTTCATTTATTTTTATTAGTTGGAGGCTAATTACTTTACAACATTGCAGTGGTTTTTGTCATACATTGAAATGAATTAGCCATGGATTTACATGTATTCCCCATCCTGATCCCCCCTCCCACCTCCCTCTCCACCCGATCCCTCTGGGTCTTCCCAGTGCACCAGGCCGGAGCACTTGTCTCATGCATCCAACCTGGGCTGGTGATCTGTTTCACCCTAGATAATATACATGTTTCAATGCTGTTCTCTTGAAACATCCCGCCCTCACCTTCTCCCACAGAGTCCACAAGTCTTAATAAGGTAGATAATGCCATAGAAAAATGAGCAAAGGATTTAAGAGAAAAAGAAAGCTGAATTGCTAACAAGCACATACAAGATGCTTACCAGAGAGGAGGAAATGTGAGTTAAAATAACATGATGCTAACATTACACCCTGAGAGACTGGGAAAAAACAAAAATATTTTATAATAACAAATTTCGGTGAAGTTGTTGGGGGGATATGACAAGTGCCACCATTGCAAAGGGCAACTTGGCAATATTTCGTAAAGTTGGAGATATGAGATCCCTTCACTCTTATGGGCATATTCTCAATGGGATTTAGGACATGCTACTCCAAAATATGACACCTGGGCATACTGACTATTTTAACCTGAAAGAGTTTGAGAAAACAGCAGACTAAGGTTACTCTTATCATCCCCCTACTCTCTCCTGGAACAGCTCAAAAAGCCTGCATGTGTTAGGTATCCTACCTATACCCAGACAAAAGGAGCATTCTTATCTCTGAAGACAAAGGAGTGCCAAGAAAAATCCCAACACAGTCCTTGCTAAGTTTTCCTCAGTTTATTACACTTAACTCATACTCTTTGACCTATTGTATCACTTCACAACTGTCCACTCTATTAAACCTAGGATAAAATGCTCAGGCTTAAACATATCTTTGGGCCTCCATTTCCTTATGAAGGCTTCTGTGTCACATACAACTTATATTAAGTAAATTCGTGCCAGGGTCCAGCCTCGGCAGGATCCGGGGGTACCCTCAGGATGAACGGAGTCAGTGAGAGAAGACACGTGAGACCAGCCTTGATAGGGCCAAGTCTCAGGATGAACGGCGAGAGAGAGAGAGAGGAGAGAGAGAGAGAGAGAGACCAGACAGGGTGTTTGCAGCAGGGTCTGGCAATACTCTATTTTTTACCATAGCTTTTATACCCTAAGTTAGTACATTTCTAAGGGGAAGGTAGTTTAACATTACATCAGCTTGTTCTTCACGAAACCAGGGTGTTTTCTGCACACTTCTTTGTTTCTTTTGTCTTGTACATTATCTTCTGGCCTTGGGGCCTATTAACATTTTATACAAGTCAGGTGAATGTAAACCTATTTTCTGTTTCTATGGTGACCTTAACTGAAAGGTAGCAGTCTCATAGGGCAACAGTACAGAGTAGATGTATAACCTTGTTAACACAAAAATGAATCCTTCTTCAGAAGTTGTCAGTTGAGTTTATCTAAGAAGTTTACCCCACACTGACTCTGCGACTTTGGTGAGGCAGCCCCTGCCTAGCACTCCTGACTAATAATTAACAACCGTTTCATTGTTACCACACTAGGGCTAAGCTCTTATTTTTCTAGATCTATAACTATATTAACAATGGTTTCTATAACACAACCTTAGCACATTAAGAACAAAAATACAGCAAGCAAATATTAACCCAATCACCACCTTTAGAATAATTTTTCTTATGTTTTCTAATAGGACTCCTTTGCCCCCCAAAAAGGCTCTATGTCTATTAGGGCCTTTATATGATCAGGTTCTTTATGCTGTTTTATGATTAGGGTATCATAAGCACTCATGCATATTAGTACCAAGGGCATAAACGCATTTGCTAAACAAACTAAAATACCAGCAAAGGAGTTTAAATTAAAACACTCCTTTCACCCTGGATAATCTCATAAAATACCACCACCTGAGAAGCTTATTGATTAAAGTTCTAAATTGATTCTTATTTGGGAAGAGATCTGGGAAGGCCTTCTGCCTGTGTCACAGAAATTAGGGAGTAGTCTATTGAAGCAAGCATCAGAAAGACAGATATCATCTTTAAGGTGAGCGCCGGGGGCAGCTTTTCGGAATCCCTGAAAACTTGATCGGCCTTGCCTGTCAGGTTTTCTCCTCGTGACCTTGTCATGGGTAGGATCTCATGTGTTGGTTCCCGGCTAATTTGCATGGTTTTCTGTTTTTAATTTGTCTTTATCAGTTTATTTTTTGATACTTCCAGGAATCCTAAGAGGGTCAAAGAAACTTTTTCCTCCTCTACAGTTTGTAGAGAAATTTTGAGCATTCACACAATAAGCTAGGTACAAAATCCTCCATCAGTGTTGTTTGTACAAGTTAACAAATTGAAAATAATCTAAATGTCCATCAAGTGAAGAATGAATATGCTGTGATATAGTCAACCCTAGTATACTATATAGCAATTACAATAAAATATCTGGAGCTAAATGTATGAAAGGAAATTTGGGACTGATAGTTATATTACAATGCCAGTTGTGTGAAATTTAATAATAAGAAAAGGAATAGTCTTTTCTTATTAAGACTAGCAATATTCATAATAAGAACAGCAATATTCATATGAAGCAAAAGTATAAAAATACACATGGTGGTGAGAAAATAAAGCAAAATAATAATTGCCTGTGGGGATAGAAAGAAGGAACTATGATCAAGTAAAGATTCACAGGAACTTCAAATGTGTATCTAATATTGCATTTCTTTTTAAAAGAACAGTATTTCTCTTGAAAGAACTATCTTAAGAGAATTAGTTTTGATTAATTTGGAACAACACCCGAGTATTCATTTTACTATTTTTCATATTTTCCTGTGTATTTGAAATATTTCACTATAAAAAAGAAAAATTTTTTATATTTACTAAATGAGTTATTGGTCTGATAATTAAATAATTTTAATGAGAAAAATGCTGTTTTTATTAACTTGCCTAAATGACTGACATGACTTAATGTTTTCCAGGCCCCATAAAATTTGGCTACATTAGTCTCCAGCCCCACCTGTGGGGGCCTTCTTGGAAGCTGCTCATAGCATAATGTTCATTCACTATTCCAGCGTTCCAACAGGGTCAGAGAGATTGAGCCTCATCAAATGATTAACCTGCAAAGGTGTTATTATGGACTATATTGTGTTCCCTGAAATTTCATATATTGAATCCCTAAACTCCAATATTATAGTATTTGAATGTAGGACAGTTAAGGAAGTAATTAAGGTTAACAAATGAAGTCATAATCTTCGGCCCTGATCCTATAAGGCTGCTGTCCTTACCAAAAGATGAAAGGATGCCAGAGAACAGAGCATGTGAGGACACAGTGAGAAAGAGGTGTTTTGCAAGCCAAGGAGAGCTGTGTTAGGACAAATCAAACCTACCAACACCTTGATCTTGACTGCCAGCTTCTAGAACTCCTAGAACTCCTCTGTTTAAGTCATCCAGTCTATGATATTTTGCCATGGTAGACCTTGCAAATTAATGCAGCTGTTGTATCATGGGACAATATGAGATTGGAAGCCCAGAATTAGATCGAAGACCAGAGGTAGAAAAGTTAGTTCATCTATTTACCAAAGAAGCCAAAAGAACAGCAAATGGCCACTCCAGCAAAGTTGTTAGTAGTATTAGACTAGTTAAGATAGAGATCACTCAGAGTGGTGAGAAAGTGAAAGTGAGAGTCATTCAGTCATGACTGACTCTTTGTGACCCATGGACTGGAGTTTGCCAGGCTCCTCTGTCCATGGAATTCTCCAGGAAAGAATACTTGAGTGGGTGGCCATTCCCTTCTCCAGGGGATCTTCCCAATCCAGGGATCAAAGCCTGGTCTCCTGCATTGCAGGCAGATTCTTTACCATTTGAGTTACCAGGGAAGCCCCACTTAGAGTGGACCATGGCCTTATTCAAACATCAGCTGATTGCCAACCTGATTGAAAACCCAAGTGTAAACTATCTGAAGAATAAAGTTTGTTTTGGCTACTGTATAAACGGGTGCTTGCTTTACTTTGAGTTGTACACTGTATTTGTATAATTCTAGCACAATACACTATGGATTCTGGCATATTAGTAAATTCTGTATGGTTTAGTGCCCAAATACCTGATTTAAAGTTGATTCATATTTTTAGAAATCACACATAATAGCAAAGGACAGACAAATGAAAGCAAACACAATATTTGAGTTTTCAAAGTAATACTAAAGTAATAAAAAAATCCCCATCTTTCCTCAGATATGAGCAAATTTTTATCTTTATTCCTTTTGGATGATTAGATTGTTAAGATATGATATCAAGAATTAGCCTAAGGAGAGTTAAGCTAAGGAATCACTAAATAATAAAAAGAAATAAATCATGGTAGTGACAGTTAAAAGAACATTGAATTATTATGGAAACAGACAATGAATATAATGCCTTTAATAATATGTCCCCACTTCGTTCTGTGTTCTACTTTTTAATCTACCAAATTCCATTTAATCCTTAAAACCACCCTAGAGGGTAGATACTAAGACTGGCCGAAATTTTCAGTTGAAGAAACTGTGATTTAGGGACACCAATTAAGCTGCCCAAGGACACACAGCTAGAATCTGAATCCAGTTCTGTCTGATTCATTAACCAACATCTTCGACCACCGTAACATACAAGGACAGACATTGCTTTTAAAGAATTTTAAAAGTCAATATGAAGCTTTATATTTGAAATGTCTTGTGCATTGTCAGTGGTCAAAAATGAATGGAACTCAAGACTAACTCTGGCCCTGCATCACTTCAGGACACCTTGTTCTCCAACTCTTGTCTGCTGATGACTTGGGGAGACTGACATCTCCATTACACACCAATTAGAACAGAGCAGCAGGGCTGTCTCCGAGCTGAAGTTGACCCTCCAGGTAGTGTAGACCAATCAGACCTATCCTCAGGGGACTCCATAATCATAATTTGGGAAGTCTGGAAGGAGGCCAGGCATTCTCTTCAGCAGGAGTGGGCTGAGATTCAGATGTAAAAAGAAGAGAAAGCCTGCAGTGGCAGTGGAAAATAACTACGTAGCCCTGGGTTGCTGATTTAGCATAAAGACAGCAATGATTCATGGCTGAGTTGATAAACATGTTTTCCAAAGTGAAAGGCAGACAGGATGCAGTTTCCAGCTTGGAGGGCTTCATTACTGAAAGGTTTCTAGAAAGAAGGCACTCAGCCCACGCTTCCGTAGTTTTGGAAATGGATTGGTGCTAGGGGCATAGTTTTTTTCAATGAAATGAGGATAAGAGGAAACTCAAGCAGTTTATCATAACATAGTTTGAGGTGGCTCTTTAGTTTTACTTTCCTCATACTTCACGTAATGAAGCAGACCCAGCATCATATTCAGGGCCAGAAATGCTCACTGGCTCACTGGTGTGGTCACCCATATCTTCTCAATGCTGGAAGACAATAAAAAGGACTCAAAACTCAGCATTTGAACATCTGTCTGGCATTATTTACTGTGGATCCACAGGTGGAAAGAAATTAGAAACATAGCTACAAGGAAGACACAAGGGAACCACCATACCTGTTATTAACACAGCAAGTTTACTTTACAGATTCTCTTTGTAATACGTTTAAGTTCATCACCACTACCACCCCCAGGCTTTCAAGACTTGCTCTATAATTCACTGGGGAGAAAGAACTTTTTCTCACAGGTAAACAAACTTCCAAAGTCTGTTTGAAAGGGAAAGCTGGTAATGAACATTTGAAAGGAGTTCAGTTACATTTGAAAAGAATGACAAAGCAGAGTATCTTTCAGAAGAGGAGAGTATAGTATATATAAGGGGCCTGATGATGGTTCAGGGAAATAAATTTAAGTATTAAAAATAATTTGTTCATGGAGTTTTTCACTTTTAGAATTTGTGACAGGAAATTCAACAGATTCTGCATGAGCTAATTGTCTTTTTGGCAATTGTGGTGAAGAATCTGCTTGCCAGTGCAGGAGATAAAGGAGATATGGGTTCAATCCTGGGTCAGGAAGATCCCCTGGAGGAGGAAATGACAACCCAGTCCAGTATTCTTGCCTGGAGAATCCCATGGACAGAGGGGCCCTGTGGGCCACAGTCCATGGGGTTGCAAACAGTCAAACATGACTGAGCACACACACCCACACACAACCGCCTATTATCTAACAGTGTCAGGCAGATTGAAGGTAAATCATTAAACTAATGAAACCAATGCACAATTTAATTGTGAAATATCTAAGTGGTATATTACTTAGGCATTTGGCTATAGTTCTAGGGTTTAGAAGAAAGGTTGTAATAGAAATATATATCTGATTTATACTCATGGTCTAAAAGGAATAGGAGGAAATATAAACACTTAAAGAATGAAGATGAATTCAAATATACTTAGACCTGAGCCCTACAAAATTCCAGTCTTTAAAGGTCTAGTATTTGGCAAGTGTTACTAGAAGAGACTGCCTGAGAAATGAGAAGAAAAATAAGAAAATGTTCTGTTAAAGAAGAAAAGAAAAGGAGGTGTTTCAAGAATAGGAAATTGTTGGTTGACTTGTTGAAGTCAACTGAAGACCAAACAATTTTCCTGTGATTTAGCTGTCTGGGTAGCATTGATTTCATTGACAAGAGTAACTTTTTTAGAGTGAGAGAGCCGGAATCCAGACTGGAGTAAATAGAAGAATGAGGTGAAAGTGATGAACTCAAGAAAAAGTGACGAACACCTATTTGGCTGTGATGATAAAGGAAAGGACAGGGAAATGAGCTGCATCTGAAACAGGGTAATAGAAATGAATATCTATGGAATTAAACCTGTGTAAGAAAGACTTTAAGCCTGGAAGGGTTTAGATGTAATAAAACATAATTGGGATCATGGACTGACAATCTCAATGTGTGTGTGCTAATTGCTTCAGTCATGTCAGACTCCTTGGGACCCAATGGACTGTAGCCTACCAGGCTCCTCTGTCCATGAGATTCTCCAGGCAAGAATACTGGAGTGGGTTGCCATGCCCTCCTCCAGGGATCTTCCCAACCCAGAAATCAAACCCAAGTCTCTTATGTCTCCTGTATCGGCAGGTGAGTTCTTTACCACTAGTGCCACCTGGGAATGGGTCATATGAATAACTGCTCCAGAGGACAGAGAGGGGTTCTGGGCAAGTGGCTGAAAGAATGGATGTTGTGGTCAGAGTGGGAAATTTGAAATGGGTGCTTTGGGAGTGGCTAAGTTTCCTAAGAAGGCAGAGTTCAGGTTGTAACAGAGGGAGTAGGTGGCTAGGTGAGGTGGAGGAGATCTTTAGGAAGTTTAGTGAACACAGAGTCAAAGATTATTAGATGGTCTGTTCATGTGGCTATTGTATTCACCTGGATGATTACAGTAGAAAGTGAAGATGAAGATTGTGCTAAAGTCTTCAAGGGAGACTTCAGAGATTGGAGTAGGGGAAATTGCTGAAGCTGGATGATATGTGTCTCAGAGTTCTGGAACATGGGGGACTTCAATGCAGCTACTGGAAACCAGGAGGACACAAATCCCACTGCTTAGCCCAATGCTTAAGCTCTGGAAGTGTGGGAGAGAAAATAAACAGACCACAAAATAAAAGCATCTTGCTTGAGTATGATAAAAGGTAAATTATGTTTCCTGGAAACATCTAGGTTTCAGTTAAGGTCATTGTTTAATAACAGACAATTTAGGGGAATATCAGTGGTCATTGTGGAAGGTTTGAGAGAGAAGATTAGAGTGAGACATTGGCTCAAGAGAAAATATGTTAAAACCCTTGAGGGGATGAGAGCCGTAAAGCTGATGAATGATCTGAAAGGCTTGGCCTCTGGGCAGTGACAATATAAACAGGGAAGAGAGATACCAAATCCTTGGTTCTGATTGTGTCTTGGATGTAAGTGATCTTATGAACTTATGGAAATAGCCACAATCTAGAAGCCAAGGCTAGCAATTGCTGTGTAGGACTAGGGTTCCAGTGGCCAAGTGTTGTCACCTGCAGTGGGGAGAATAATGCTGGCCACAGCTGTCCATGATGCTTTCCTGGGAGCCAAGTGATTCTTACTGGGGGACAGCTTATCTAAGTGAGTTCAGTTAAAACTTCTGCATTAGGTAGACATCCCAAAGGACTGATGAGAATTTTCCTTGGCTTTCAAATGACTAGGACCAAATACCCCTTGAGGCAGCCTGTGGGTCCCACATCCACATCTGTGCTTGTCTCCTGGAATCTCCAGCAGCGTGGGAGGAAGTTTCCAGAAAACACAGACTATAATTATGAGAAAATATCCCTTTAAGTTACATACTGCAAAACATGACTTGTGTTATACACTGAACATAAATTGGAGAGAGAATTTTGTTAATACCTAGAGCATAAGTTGAGTTTGAAATATAGTTGCATCACTTAGAGAATGACACAGAGACATTATCTTTTCTCATGTTCAGATTTCTTATCTTAAAATGAGAAAAAATTAACCTGTAGGAATGATCTAAGAAATAAATATTAATATTGTGAATATATATAGTATATTTATATATATTGTATATTTGCCTACACATTTATATAAATATATATGCATATATACACACATATATAGTCTTGTAGAGTTTATAATAAATATGAAAAAAAGTCTTAATAGTATGTTATTAAGAAGTAATAATCAGGTTACTTAACAATTAGTGAGACAGGAGAAGAAAGGTTGCCTAATCAATGAAAATGCATATTGGCTAGTTTGTGATACCAAAGCTGTGAAAAATTAATAAACAGAAACTTCAATTAAATAGTACTGGTACACCAAAAGAAATAGATCTCACAGCCTGAGAGCAGAGCAGGAAAGGAAGAAGAAAGACTCCTCTCCTTTCCTGGCAACAACTCAGCCAATGAAAAGAATGGACTTTCTGTTTACTATAACCCTCCCAACTTCCTTTTCCTGTCTTTCCTTGCCCTGGGGGGGGGGGGGGCGGTAGGGAGGAGGGGTTGGGGGGGTGGCGAGGGGAGGGAGGTGTGACCCGGCTTTGCCTGTGAATCACTGTGGTGGTTGCAGACCCCACACTGCAATTCTTTGCTGATCTGGCAACAAACCCATTTTTGCTGGAGAAATAGCTGGCAGTGTGTTTGTTTTAGATCAGTGAAGCATGCCCTGATGGGTATTGGTTCTGACGCTAAGTACATTGAAATAGCAAGAGCAGCTGGACAGCAGTCCATTCTATCATGGCCATGCAGTCTTGTGATTTTTCTCACAGTGAACTAGCTTCTCATTTTTACCCACTGAATTAGTAAGGCCCATGTAACAGGCAAATTTCTCTACTGAAAATTAGGGTTATTATTTCAAATGCATTTCATTGTAGTATTTAAACAGATTTCTAAACTAGTCTATATAAGGGTAGAAATAGTATTTCACCTTCCACTAACAAGTTAGAATTGCCCAAATCAAGGGCAGTTGTCCATCAATATCCACAGGGGATTAGTTGCAGGACGACCCACGGATACCAAAATTCAGTGATGCTCAAGTACCTTGTATAAAAATGGCTAGTATGGTTGGCCCACTGGGTTCACATTCACAGATAGAGAGCCAACTTTAATAGCTAACACAGTTGCTTCTTGATGTCTTCTTTGGAAAAGTCAGTATTTTGAGGGGATGGTAGCATTTAATTTCTTAAGATCCCTCTTAAAAATATGTTTATTTCAGTTTATAACAACTTACCTGTTTTTGGTGTGTGGGTCAGTGTTTGAACATTGGTTCTGCCAAACTGAAGTGAAGTGTTAGTCACTCGGTCATGTCCAGCTCTTTGTGACCCCATGGACTATAGCCCGCCAGGTTCCTCCATCCATGGAATTCTCCAGGCAAGAATACTGGAGTGGGTTGCCATTTCCTTCTCCAGGGGTTCTTCCCGATCCAGGGATCGAACCCAGGTTTCCCACATTACAGGCAGATTCTTTACCATCTGAGCCACCATGGAAGCCCTTCTGTCAAACTATTCTGTTATTAAACTAAGGATAAAAGAGTAAAATGATAGTTCTTTTCCAAATATTCACATTTTAGGGAAATATGTTGATATTCATGTTATATGTTAACATAAGGAATTTAGACTTTTTTTTTTTTTAATTTAGGTCTTCCTTCTCTCCTAAACCCTATTACATCCAAGGAAAAATACCTATAAAGTGGAATCTAATGTTAAGATTTAGACTAAATTAGTAAGTGGTTCTCCATAGCCTTTGAGGTATGGAAATAACATGTATCTATATCATGTATATGTATACATATATATATATTTGTGTGTGTGTGTGTGTGTGTGTGTATGTATGTATGTATCTTATCCCTGGAATATTGGAATGCTTTGAAAGAGTCCTCTCCAGATTTTGATACAAATTTGTGGGGATTTATACAGGACATTATTTAATCCTAGCACAATTTTCATTTACATTGTTAAATGGATATTTTCAGGAAAATTATACAGGAATATGTTTGTTTATGCTTTTCTATACGAATATTTACAAGTTCATGATACTTGGCCTTGAAACACAGGAAATTTAAATTTCTTTTTCTTACTCTAAGAAAGTATTTTTCCTGGAATCTAGGATGCCATTCTAAGTTTTGATTAAAAAATATTTTTATCTTATATATAATAACTATAAATAATTTTTGCATGTGCCATTGCAATAAAATTGGTTCTTTGCTGATCTCTATCAAGTTATTTAAAATAACTTATTGCCTTGATTTAAATGATTTGGTCCATGAGAAATTTAAGAGATCAAGGTGAATGCCTCACCTGAGTCTGTATTCAATAAATATTTATTAAATTAAAAAAACAATGTGCTCATTAATTGTAAGTGCTCTTTAAAAAAGTTATTTTATCAAATTATGGGGAAATCACAATACTAAATACAAAAAGCAAAATCAATCTAAGTAAGTTGCATAACCACCCTTGCTTTTGTTTCTGTAAAATAATAAGATTACTGTTGGGCTAGACTCCTTTGGCATCCTTTGTGATTCTTACAAATTGTTGCATGATTGATTGCTCTGTAGGTTATCTAAATAAATAAAACCCAGGGGCGTGGAGAATTCACTGTTTCTTTTGTGACAAGCTTTCATTTCAATTCAACTCACAAGATACACATTGGGCATCTAATATTTAGTGGGTCTCATCTAGTTGCTAGGATATGAATATGAATAAGAAATATCTTTTATCTTCTGTAACCTAGTGAGGGAGACAGACTTACCATCACCAGTGAGTGACATGCAGCATAATAACTGGGAGAGTCATGCAACGGGAGGATTGTTGAGGAAGCAATTTTTTCTGAATAAGATTAGAGTGCATACTTAGTAGCTCAGTTGTGTTCAACTTTTTTCAACCCCGTGGACTGTAGCTCACCAGGCTCCTCTGCCCATGGAATTCTCCAGGTTAGAACCAGAGTGGGTAGCCATTCCCTGCTCCGGGGGATCTTCCCAACCCAGGGATTGAACCTGGGTCTTCTACATTGCAGGCAGACTGTTTACCATCTGAGCCACCAGGGAAGATTAAATGGTTGGGAGTAAAAAGAGAATTATAGAAACCTGCAAATATTTGGCAATGTTTGTGCCAGTTCTTGAAGCCTGAGAAAATCATTTTCCAGGTAGACTAATGGAGAAAGACATTCTATGCCTAGGGGAAAGCATGGACAGAGCCATGGTTTATGTGTGATATATTTATGTGTGATATATTTCTTGCTGGGCAACAGTGACCCATCAAGAATGGCTATGATGTAAGGCTTGGTGGGGACAGTGTGGAGGCAAGATAGGAAAAGCAAACTGTCATGAGCTTGTGGGTGATGGGTGAGAATGCAGAGGTGGGGTGTAGTGGTGATTCCCTTTCTGCTCTGAAAAGTGGAAAGCAAGAAGAGGCATTTAAATTAGAAGCAGATAGGATCTGAGTTCAGATGCAGATAAATCATCTCAATCTGTTTATTCTTCCTTTCATTAAATTCTTTTGCATTTTCCTCTTAGAGAAAACCTGGTTTTCATACGGCTATATTTTACCCAGGAGAGCAATTACCTGGCAGTACTCAAAGCAGAAGACTAAACTTGGGAAAATGGGAAATGGGGAGAGAATTTATATAACCAGGAATTAAAATGAATATTGAAAGGTTATGGTCTGCCCTTTGCCTCTTGAGATGAGTAAATCTAGGCACAAGAATCAGAGTTGACATATCTTATAGCCTTAAGGATAATAATACTGAGATTTGTTCACAGCACAGTATGCCTCTCATTGCACTGCTCATCAAACAAGTCTCTTTCTTTGGCACTCTTGTGTGTGGACCCCTCACTTCAGTCCTTCATAAAGAATTTCAGGACCTAGAATTCACTATGCTTTCTTTCTTCTGTGCCTTTTAAAAAAATTACTTAGTTTTCATTGAAGGATAATTGCTTTATGATATTGTTGCTTTCTGTCATACACCAACATGAATCAGCCTTAGGTATACATACATATGGGATTCCCTCGTAACTTAGTTGGTAAAGAATCTGCCTGCGGTGCAGGAGACTTGGGTTTAATTCCTGGGTTGGGAAGATCCCCTAGAGAAGGAGATGGCAACCCACTCCAGTGTTCTTGCCTGGGAAAGCCTATGGATAGAGGAGCCTGGCAGACTACACTCCAGGGGGTCCCAAGAGTCAGACACAACTTAACAACTAAACCACCAGCACATATGTGCATCTGTCCCCTCCCTCTAGACCCTCCCTCCCATCTTCCACCCCATCCCACCCCTCTAGGTTGTCACAAAGCTCTGGTTTGAGTTTCCTGAGTCATAATGCAAATTCCCGCTGGCTATTTTAATATGGTAAGTGTATTTATTTCATGCTACTCTCTCTGTTCGTCTTCTGTGCTTTTTAATATGTCAGTCACTAAAGTTGTCTTTCCTCCAATGCTTTTTTTCAAAACTGGATATTTCCTTTTTATTCTTCAAGATTCAGCTCAAATATAATCTGCTCTGGGTGGCCTTCCCAGATTGTACATTTGCAATCTGGGTTAGATATTCCCTTATGTGCCTCAAGGTCATCCTGTGTATATTTTGGTATTACCACTCTTTCAATTGTATTGAAGTTGTTTAACTTTTTCCCACCTTAAACCTCAAACTTTTGGTCTTCAGGTACTGTGTCCTGCTTCTATATTCTCGATGGCATATATTTAGAAGATCCCAAACTTGCTAAATCTGATGAAACAGAATGAGATGGAAGAAATGAATAGATTAATTGAATTTGATTTTTTAATAAAATCTACCAATAATATAATTTTGACATTATATAACTTTCTTTTCTTTTTTTTGCACATGAGTTCAGTTGCATCCAACTCTTTGTGACTCCACGGACTGTAGCCCACCAGGCTCCATATCCACAAGTCCATAGGATTTCCCAGGCAAGAATACTGGAGTGGATTGCGATTTCCTACTCCAGAAGATCTTCCCGATCCAGAGATTGAATCTGTGTCTCTTTTGTCTCCTGCGTTGGCAGGCGAATTCTTCCATAGGCAAACCACTGTGGAAGCCCCTAAAATTGGCATTTTCTTCTCCTTTTTTTTAAATGTTAAGTTCCCACTATTTAGTTTGTCTTTCAGTTTTGAAATGATTTTTCAGGCAAGATTACTGGAATGGGTTGCAATTTCTTCTTCCAGGGGATCTTCCTGACCCAAGGATCAAACCCAAGTCTCCACATCTCTGCATTTCCTGCATTACAGGCATATTCTTTACCACTGAACCACCAGGGAAGTTCATTAAGTATACATATATCCCCTCCATCTTGAACCTCTCCTGCACAACTCCACCCCTATAGATCACCACAGAAGACTGAGCCGAGCTTTCTGTGCCTTTTAGCAAGTTCCCACTATCTATTTTATACATGGTAGTGTTTATTGTTGTTGTCCAGTCGCTAAGTTGTGTCCAACTCTTTGCAACCCCATGAGGTGCAACACACCAGGCTTCCCTGTCCTTCACTATTTCCCTGAGTTTGCTCAAACTCATGTCCATTGAGTCATCAATGCTATCTACCCATCTCATCTCCGTCACCCCCTTCTTCTCTTGCCCTCAATCTTTCCCAGCATCAGGGTCTTTTCCAATGAGTCAGCTTTTCGTTGTGTGTGTGTGTGTTAGTCACTGAGTTGTGTCCGAATCTTTGTGACCCCATGGACTGTAGCCTGCCAGACTCCTCTATCCATGGAATTCCCCAGGGAAGAATACTGAAGTGGGTAGCAATTCCCTTCTCCAGGGGATTTTCCCAAACCAGGGATCGAACTCAGGTCTCCTGGACCGTGGGCAGGTTCTTCACTGTCTGAGCCGCCAAGGAAGCCCTCTTTGCAGTGTGTGCATGTCAAGCCTAATCTCCCAATTCATCCCACCTCTCTTTTTTCCTTCCCTCCTCTTTCTGTTCCTTCCTTCCTCCACACTTTCTTTTCTTCCTTTTAACTTGATTCTGATACAAAGAAAAGTAAAAGTAAGATAAAACGCTTCTCCACAACCAAGTCGGGATGTTTCTAAGCCAGTAAATTTGGGTGGAGCATAAAGAAAACAGGTTTTGTAGGTCGTTTCAGATTCAAACATATACAAGTGCACGTGCATGGAATGTATGAAATAAAATCACCACTGCCACAACCACCATCGCCACATTGTATGTAAATACATATATATATTATAATAGTTCAAAGAATAATGTGTTCCTGTTGGAATAGAATCTGTTTTTTTCCTCCAAATCAGTAGCAAGAAGGCTGGATAGCTTCCCCTGAGATAAATCAACTAATATTTGTTCGGCTGTAAAGAACCAGGACTTTTGGACCGTAAATCCACCACCCTGTAAGCTTCTGAAAGTCACAGACCAAGTATTATTTATTCTTCCCATGACCTAGCACCATGTCTGGGTTATAGTACATACCAAATAAATGGTTGGAAAGGGAAAAGAAAAGGAGAGTGTAAGATAGTTTAAATATTGCTTCCTGGCTTCCAACGTTATGACAATTCAGATAGATATAGACTTGCTAATATACTACTTGGGCTTTATATAGGTCATGGTTGTTGCTCAGGTGCTAATTCATGTCTGACTTTTTGTGATCCCTTGGATTACAACATACCAGGCTCCTCTGTCCTCCACTATCTCCTGGAGTTTGCTCAAACTCATGTCCATTAGTACCATCCAACCATCTCATCCTTTGTCGCCTCCTTCTCCTTTTACCTTCAGCCTTTCACAGCATCAGGGTGTTTTCCAACGAGTCAGCTCTTCGCACAGGTGGCCAAAGTATTGGAGCTTCAACTTCAGCATCAGTATTTCCAATGAATATTCAGGGTTGATTTCTTTTAGGATTGACTTGTCTGATCTCCTTGCAGTCCAAGACTCTCCAGAGTCTTCTCCAGCACCACAATTTGAAAGCATCAATTCTTCGGTGCTCAGCCTTCTTTATGGTCCAACTCTCACATCCGTACATGACTACTGGAAAAACCATCTAGGTAATATGTGTCAAATAGTTAGTTTTCTTTCTTTTCTATTAGTCAGCTTGGGGCATTGGGAACTTGAAACTAAATCCAAAAGCAATTAGCAGCATTTTCTGAAATAAATATAAATTTAATTGCTTTGGGGACTGTATAATTTAATAATGTCCATTCAGGAAACATAAATGCTTGAATATATATTTACTCTTTTTCTTTAGATGTGAAAAATGTGATTATTCTTCATTCCAGATCATACAATAAAATTATAATTCAATACCTATTTATGAACTAAGTAAACAATACACTAATTTTCAGTTTTGTTATTTTTGAAGTGGAGTAAGACTTTGTTTTCTCAAAACTCAAAAAATGACTTCTTCAGGAACGTGTTTATTGAATTGCTTTCTCTTAAATTATTTCATGTTGACTTTTACCATTGCTCTAATGTGCTACTAAATTTGAGGTAACTGTCATTGTTTGATTAAGTAATCCAGGGGACTAATCTACCTCTCATCATAATCCATAAACATCAAAGATCCTTAGTTTTTTTTTCAGGATGCGTATGTCAAATCACTTGAAGTTTTGATTGATGATATTTTGAGTTCGGGCTCTGTCTATGTCACTCAAAGTTTTATGTGGACCTAGGCAATGTTCTGGGCCCCAGAGGCTCCCAGCTACCCTCCCCTTATATGTACACACACTTTTACCATGACCTTACCTCCTTTCTGACATAGTGCTTTCCAGGAACTGGGGCTTCTCTTCCTTAATGCTCTCTGCATTATTATTCTAAGAATCTACCTGTGAGTTTTCTATTGTTATGTAGCTAATAACCCTACTGTAGCTTTAAACAACACACAGGTTCCAAGGGTCAGGAAGCTGGGCACACTTTGGCTGAGTCCTCTGCTCAGGCTGTTACAAGGTTCCTATGAGATTATAAGACTGGGATATGACTTAAGTCTAAGGGTTAGGGTGCATTTCCAAGCTCACCGGTTGTTGGCAGAATTAAGTGCCTGGTGACCATAGGACTGAAACCCTACAACTCCCTGTCATGTGGTCCTATCCAAAGATGGCAGTTTGCTTCTTCAAAGCCAGCATGAGAATATTTTTGCTACTCTGAGTTTCTGAATGCTGGACTCACTCTGAAAGTGCTGACCTGATTAGTACAAGCCAACCCAGGAAAAACTCCCTGTTGACTAATTTAAAGTTAACTGATCAGGGATTTTAATTATATCTGCAAAATCCCTTTACTTCTGTTGTGTTGTCTAACCTAATCAAAGGAGTAGGGCTTCCCTGGTGGTCAGCTTGCAGTGTAGGAGACATGGGTTTGATCCCGGGCTCAAGAAGTTCCCCTGGAGAAGAAATGGCAACTCACTCCAGTATTCTTGCCTGGGAGATCCGATGGACAGAGGAGCCTTGCTATAGTCCATGGGGTCACAAAAGAGTTAGACATGATTAACAACAGTAAAGTGATGGTAGGAAGTGGTAGAGGATGTGGTGAGTCAGAAAGCCTGTGGTCATCTAAACAACCCAACTCTTCTCAGCTCTAACCAATCCTTATCTTGCAGGAAATCTGGCCCAGTGAGCCATATCTGATCTTTTTTCAGGTAAGCCAGGAATCTTGATTTCTGTATGTGCCTATGTATGTCTGAATATGAAATCTTAAATGTTACTAATTAATTAAAATAATAAAAACACTCTCTAGGCCCATATCATGCAGAACAAATAAATATATGTACAAGCAAGATTTGTTCTTGTGCTATTACTTTGCAAATTTTATCTTAAGTGATTAATTATGCTACTAGTTTTGTTTTGTTTTAATATATTTGACTCCTCTAGATCATAAGTGCTTGAGTTCCTGGGTCATGTCTGTCTCATTCATTCACATACTTCAACACCCAGCACAGTACATGACACATAATATATGATCAATATATATTTGTTGAATGGATTAACAAATGGGAATATTTTGAGCTCTCTCAGCAAGGTGGACCTGGGTTAGTAATTTGATTCACCAACTGGACTACTTAATCCTTGACAAATGTATTAATATTTCTGACCCTTAATTTCATCATTTATAAAATGGGGTTGTTTGTAGTTATAGTTGTGAGTAGTTTAACTAGAAAAACCAGTAGTAGTTATTATCTAGTAGTTTTATTAACTAGAGTAACAAATATAAATTGTTTAGCATAAAGATTGCTCATAATGATGATGATTCCTTTTCTTAGGGATGGCTCATGATGTGAATACCATTTATGTTTGCATAATTTCCATGTTTACAGTAGTGGATGCATTTGATTAAATTCATACATTAAAAAATAAATATATAAATCTTATGTATTTTAGTATACATACCTGGAAGACATATAAATGTGAATAATGTATGTGTGTATATATGAATGTATATATGTGTGTGTGTGTGTACTTGTACATGTGTGCGTATACATGTATAAATGTATGTGTGTCTATAGTCAAAGTGAAAGTGAAGTTGCTCAGTCATGTCTGACTGATGTAGCCTACCAGGCCCCTCTGTCCATGGGATTTTCCAGGCAAGAATACTGGAATGGATTGACATTTTGTGTATATATATGTGTGTGTGTGTGTGTGTGTGTGTGTGTGTGTGTGTGTGTGTGTGTATGTGTATCAGAGGCTGATGTGTTTTGGTTAAGGGAAGAGAAATGGAAAAGTATATTTCATGGGTCCTTGGCAGGAAGAATGGGCTTCCCGCATAGCTCAGTTGGTAAAGACTCTGCCTGCAATGCAGGAAACCATGGTTGGATTCCTGGGTTGGGAAGATCTGATGGAGAAGGGATAGGCTACCCACACCAATATTCTTGGGTTTCCCTTGTGGCTCAGCTGATAAAGAATCCGCCTGCAATGCAGGAGGCTTGGGTTCAATCCTGGGTTGGGAAGATCTCATGGAGAAGGGGAAGGCTACCCACTCCAGTATTCTGGCCTGAAGAATTCCAAGGACTGCATAGTCCATGGGGTCGCAGAGAGTTGGACACAACTGAGCAACTTTCACTCTCACCTTGGCAGGAAGAACAGGGATCAGGGAAAGTTATTTTGCCACAAGGAGAATTAGCCAAAGTGATGTTATACACAGAGCCTGTCCTCTGCCTCCCACATAACACTGTGGAAAAGGAGCTTCTCCCTATTATCAAGAAATATTTTAAAAGGAAACGAAACCCAATTTGTCTAAGTGCTTATTCCACAAATGCCAATAGGAAGGGCGATCTTTATTGTTCATGGCAAATGAATTAAATTCTGGATTTTAGTATTAAGCTTTTTCCAGGAATAGTTAAGCATTATTTATAAGCAGACTATGAGAGATAGCTTATATTCAATAGTTTATTATTAAATGGTGATAAAATTGAAGTATAAAATAGAAAACCCATGTCTTTCTTTAAAATAATGAATGCATTTGTTAAAATGATCTGATAAACCCACAGTAGAAAAGAAAAAAAAAAACCACAAGAAGAAGCCCTGCAGAAAGAACATTCCAGAATTTATAAATATTCAATGTTGTGGCTCATTTCATTTTTAAATTACTATTGTATCTACATTGAAAGCTATTTTATTTGTTGTATGTCAGAAGGAGATGAGAATGTGCTTAAGGGAATTTGATGCAATTAGTGTTACATTGCTGACCTTTAGTAAAAAATACACCAAGTGAATTCAAGAGTAGGATTTAAAGAGGCAGATTATACATTGCATGTATTCTAACAGTTCAAAGGTGTAAAAATTTTAACTTTGTGGTTGCAAGCAAGTACATTGTAAGATTTTACAATCTGAATTGTTTTTAGCCCTTGGGCATCATTTCAAGAAATTATCCTGAGGAGAGAAATACAGCCAAATGAAGCTGAACCATGTAACAAAATTAACAATTGGCATTTGGTAAACAACTTCTTTCTAAATGTATTAATATCATCAGGTTTTATCTCTCCTACTGTCTGCAGAAGTCAAAACCTACAAGAGTAAATTGCTTCCACAGTTGTCCAAAGTACATTATTACAAAACTTGTGAAATTATTTTTAAAATCACTTCATAAGACATTATCTTCATAGTCATTAAAATTGTTACATGGCTATCTGGTATATTTTTTTAAATGAAGTTTTAAGTGTAGATAAAGGAAAAAAATCTAGCTGAAAAATAGAGCTAAGCAAATTTCTGCTTTTTCTTTTTCTCAAGGTCAGGACAATTCAGTTTTTACCCCTTGGGAGTACTGCACTAGAACTAGGCCATGAAGAATAATTTTGAGTACATAAAATGGAGCCGATTTGGAATTAGGTGATGCAGATTTTAACATAGGTGGACCTTATTTTACATAGTAAATGTGTTTCCAAAACCATACATGCATGTGAACCAAGCAGGAAATGATTTGTGCATGTGAGTGTTAGTTTAAATGGTATGTGAATGATACTGCTGGCGAATATTTTTATCCATATTAGATGCAACTGAGCATCCAAATTTATTCCTTAGTCAATGCAAAATGATGAATCTATAGTGGCTCTTGCTTCACACAGTAGGTTTAGAAAATATCTTTGGCTGCTTTAAACTACACACTATTTTGGAATCAAACTTAGCTGGTGGATTTCTGAAGTTATTTCTATGGTATAGCCTATCTGATACTTAGTTCTAATTGGGTGGCTTGAAAATGTGACACTTACTCAATTCCCCAGTGTCTGGATCAGATCATCCACACTCTTAGCATCTTTCCATGTCTGCTCTAGATTTTGGCATCTGTTGAGCTACTCACACTTCACAGGTTTTACTTTTTGCATCATTGTCTTTTTCTCTATTGGATCATTCACATCAGCAAACATATATGCTATAGTTTTCCCCATCTTTAAGAAAACAGTCAAAAAACCCCCTGACCTCATATCTCCTTCATATACTGCCCAATTCTTTGCTCTTTGTAGCAAATCTTTATAAATTTCTTTTAAAATATTTGAGTTTGTGTAGGCTCCACTTGTTCAGTTTAATTATCTCCTGAACTCATCCTGTCTTTTGTCTCCACCTCTCTACTAAAGGGAATTCCCTGGTGGTTCAGATGGTAAAGAGTCTGCCTGCAATGTGGTAGAAGCGTGTTCGATCCCTGGGTCGGAAAGATCCCCCAGAGAAGGAAATGGCAGCCAACTCCAGTATTCTTGCCTGGAAAATCTCGAACAGAGGAGCCTGGCAGGCTACAGTCCATAGGGCCGCAAAGAGTCAGACACAGTGGAAGGGCGTTTACCTCACTTCACTTCTCTACTAGTTAATTTTGTCAAGGCCACCAATAACCTTTATAGTTATAAGTCCAAATTCTAGTCTTCATCTTCCTAGACTTTTCAGAAACATTTCAAATAATCCTTCTCCTTGTTTGTAATCATTGTTTTGTCTTCTGATATATCAGTCTTTCAGTAACTTTACCTGAATCTGATTCCTTTTCCCCACAGTTAAATGTGTGTGCATGTGTGAGTGTGTATTTGTTCAGGGTGGAAAGTAAGTTATATGAAAAATCATATAGACTTGACTTCATCAGTATATGATGTCAATGTTGTAGAATTTCAGTGAAACTAAGGAAGTTTCTCTGCCCCAAATATACATAAGCAGTCTTGACAGTGCTAACTTGCACTTCTAGAGATGTTCTTGGGAATTAAAGAAACTCTAGGTCAGTAATAATCTTTATAATACTTCAGGGAGATGTTACTACTGTGCAGTTGATATTTTAAGGGGAATTATCTTGTTTTCTCAATTAATGACAGTTAAGGGAGCCTGATCTACAGGCACTAGGAAGAAACATGCCTTAGGTAGAGAGTGAAATTATTAGGAAGGAGGGGAAAGTAACACAGGTACTCGGTCTATTTCATAATTTAACTTAGTGCTGGCTCTCAAAAATGATCTGTAATTGACACCCTATATTTCTTCAACATTAAACTACAGTGTAGAGAGAAACCAGTATCCATCTAAGACCACTCCTCTGTCATATAGCTGAGATGGAGAGCAGGTCCTGTCCTTTATTGTGTAATGGGTTAAAGCACATCTTTCCGAAGTCTCTGATCTTGTATTCCTCATGCTTTTCACAAAAGGCTTGATTCCCTGGAAAAGGACTGTGCTGCCAAAAACTGTGCTGTAATTTCTCTACATTTTGTATAAGGGAAGGGGATAAACAATAAAGTGCTTGAGTTAGTCAACCCTCTCCTTGAATTCAGTAAATATAACCTGTACTGTAATTTACTTAATTTTTGAATTTTATCTTAAATTGACTCAATTTCTTTACATTATGTAGTCTTACCCTAAGTATTAAGAATTAAGGACTAAAGTGATAGCTATAACATTATTAATGTGATAAGCCATATATGATAATAATCAGGAACAATTAAATACATTAAAATATGTAAACTGATAAATGATCTCCTTTGCAAATGAAGAATATGCCATACTGCCCTTCAGCAAATGTGATGCTACAGTATACATTTATTTTGAATTTTTCACGCTTTAAACTTTTAGAAGATTAAAAATTTCTTTAAAAACTGTGTTGCCTTTGACTGCTATTTATGGGTTATTTAGCTAAAAATCAAGAGTAAGTGAAGCTGTGTGCCCGAGTAATTTAAATTCCTGGATGTAACCACAAGCAATCTCCACCACCAGTTTTTCCAACATTCTGTTTAGTCCTATGAGTTAGGCACTGTGCTGAACACTTTAAATGCTTTACTACATTATTTATTACTACATATTGCATATTATTTGGGGCTCCCTGATATTCAAGGGTAAAGAATCCACCTGCAATACAGGAAACACAGGAGACGTGGGTTTAATCAGGGAGATTTCCTGGAGGAGGAAATGGCAATCCACTCCAGTATTTTTGCCTGGAAAATTCCATGGACAGAGGACAGTCCATGAGGTCACAAAGAGTCAGAAACAATTTAGCAACAAAGCGCGCGAGCGCGCGCGCACACACACACACACACACACACACACACACGGCTCATGCTGTTTACTCTATGTTTTCCACTGAATTACTTAATGAGTACCAAATAATTCCTTTGTTTTTTTACAATCACAAGGTATCTGTTTTTCATCAGATAGGGAATACTTTCAAAACAGTATGAAAAGTCTTCCTTCACAACCATAAAGAGTTGGAAAGAAGTTATTAAAATATATTTTCTTAACCAAAAATTTTCTTTTGGTTTGACACAATTAGCAAACAGTCTCATTAACTCGCTTAGGAAAATGAAAGTAGGTGTAGTAAAGAGTGCTTTTGTAAAGTGATATTTCCACCAGCAAGGGTGGTCTTTCTTCTCTTCAACACACTTAATTATTTTCTATTTAATTTTACTGAGAAAAGCAATTTCTTGGGTTTAGTTCTCTATAATTAGTGGCTAGCATCTTTCTCAAGGTGATAATTTTCCATTAATGAGCAAGTGCCCTGCTTGATTTGCTTTATAAACTGAAACATATACTTTAAAACTAGTTAAAATATCTGATTGCAATCCTAGCAGAAGGTAACATTAGACACTTAATGAAATGATCTATAGTTTCTCTATTAAAAACAATTATATTGCTTGATAATATGTACTAGTCATTGAGTCATAATATACATATTTTCTACTCACCAAACACAAACTTATGGCTCAAAAGTGGCTTTTTCTAAACACTTTTAAATGAAATTTAATGGATATATCAGTGTGGAGTTTAGTGTAATGAGGCTATTTTTCATATGTTCTTATACACTAAAATTATTTCAGGCATTTTGAAAATATTCCTACATTATATTCAAGCTGGAATAGCATAAAATACAACTGTAAGCATTTCTGCTACTATATTAGAATATAAAGCAAAGGTTGATTTCCTAATTTAATATTTCCTCTCAGATGGAGCTTCTGCATGGCCTTTTATCAATGATTCCATTAGTATGGCTGAAATTAATAGTGACCAAATCAGAATTTTAAAGATTATTGGGGTCTCAACTTCATTCTGTAGTATCTGAGCTAAAATATGGTTAATTCTCCCCTGGCCCAAGTCCCTCTCAATGTGATGGTGTTCAGTTTTCAAAGTTTTCTTCTTTCCATTTAGAAACATGACTGAGGACCATAGTGATATAGTTTAGGAACATTCCCTCTAAGACAATGTTGGAATGAAGTAGAGATGGATATCCAACTTTCTTTTGGGATGAGGTGCTGGGAGGAGGGATACTTCCATATCCTGAGATTCTCTCCGTGCTGAGGATATTGGGTGTTTTTGCATGGTCAGCATCACCAACTTCTCTTCTGTAAGTATCACATCAACCTGACATTTACTTGGGTGAGGTAAGGTTTTTCCCATTCCCACCTCTTCCTCTTGACAGCACAGGCCAAAATATCTAAAATAGATATCTTAAAAATAGATGTTAAACAGTGAAGCCCACATTTGGAGGATATCATATTTGGAGGATGCCAATGTTCCTACCTTTGACCACTACCCATTTCATAGTCCAAGATTTTAGATGGTCATGTGCTACACTGAGAATATATTGTTGTTCTGTCCCTAAGTCATGTCTGACTCTTTGCTCCCCCATGGACAGCAGCACAGTCCTCCCTGTCCATCACTGTCTTCTGGAGTTTGCCCAAGTTCATGTCCATTGCATCGACGATGCTATCCAACCATCTCAACCTCTGTCACCATCTTTTCCTTCCACCTTCAATCTTTCCCAGCATCAAGGCTTTTCCAGTAAGTCAACTGTTCACATCAGGTGACCAAAGTATTGGAGATTCAGTTCCAGTGAGTATTATTCAGTATTGATTTCCTTTAGGATTTGATCTCCTTGCTGTTCAAGGGACCCTCAAGAGTCTTCTCCAGCACTGCTGTTTGAAAACATCAATTCTTTGGTTCTCTGCCTTCTTATTCTCCAACTTTCACATCTGTACATGACTACTGGAAAGGCCATAGTTTTGAGAATATACCCCATGGATAAATAATAACTGTTCTTCAATGTACTTGGTATTTTTCTCTGATTTGATTTCATCAACTGAACTTTCAAAATTTTGAAATCATTTTAAATTTACAAACATTTGTAAGATGTATTATGGAGATCCAATGTACCGTTTAGCCAGTTCCCCCCAATGGTAACATATTACACAGCTATAGTATAAAATCACAACCATACCGACACTAATACAATCTAACTATCTTATTTGGAGTCTTCAGTGTTACTTGTATTCATTTGTATGTTTATGTATATTTAACTTCATGCAATTTAATCATATGTATAGGACTGCCCTGGTGGTACAGTGGATAGGAATTCACCTGCTAATGCAGGGGAAATGAGTTTGATCCCTGGTCCAGGAAGATTTCACATGCTACGGAGCAATGAAGCCCATGTGCCACAGCAATTGAGCCCACACTCTAGAGCCTGAGAGCTGCAATTACTGAGCCCATATGCAGCAACTACTAAAGCCCGCACACCTAGAGCCTGTGTTCTGCAACAAGAGAAGCCACCATGATAAGAAGTCCACACACCAAGGAAAAGTAGCTCCAGCTCACTGCAACTAGAGAAAGGTTGCGACAAGGAAAACCCAGCACAGACATAAATAGTAGCAAATAAATAAATACTTAAAAAATCATATGTTTGTAAATCTATGGACACAATGAAAAGACAGAACATTTTCACCATCAAGAGGACCTTCAGTTCAGTTCAGTTGCTCAGTCATGTCTGACTTTTTGTGACCCTATGAACTGCAGCACGCCAGGCCTCCTTGTCCATCACCAACTCCCAGAGCATATCCAAATTCATGTCCATTGAGTTGGTGATGCCGTCCAACCATCTGATCCTCTGTCATCCCCTTCTCCTCCTGCCCCCAATCCCTCCCAGCATCAGGGTCTTTTCCAGTGAGTTAACTCTTCGCATGAGGTGGCCAAAGTATTGGAGTTTCGGCTTCAGCATCAGTCCTTCCAATGAACACCCAGGACTGATCTCCTTTAGGATGGACTGGTTGGATCTCCTTGCAGTCCAAGGGACTCTCAAGAGTCTTCTCCAACACCACAGTTCAAAAGCATCAATTCTTCGGTGCTCAGCTTTCTTTATTAGCCCAACTCACACATCCATACATGACTACTGGAAAAACCATAGCCTTGACTATACAGACCTTTGTTGGCAAAGTAACGTCTCTGCTTTTTAACATGCTATCTAGGTTGGTCATAACTTTCCTTCCAAGGAGTAAGTGTCTTTTAATTACATGGCTGCAATCACCATCTGCAGTGATTTTGAAGCCAAAAAAAATAAAGTCAGCACTGTTTCTACAGTTTCCCAATCTATTTGCTATGATGTGATGGGACCAGATGCCATGATCTTAGTTTTCTGAATGTTGAGCTTTAAGCCAACTTTTTCACTCTCCTCTTTCACTTTCATCAAGAGGCTCTTTAGTTCCTCTTCACTTTCTGCCATAAGGGTGGCGTCATCTGCATATCTGAGGTTATTGATATTTCTCCCGCAATCTTGATTTCAGCTTGTGCTTTACATAGCCCAGCATTTCTCATGATGTACTCTGCATATAAGTTAAACAAAACAGGGTGACAATATACGTACTCCTTTTCCTATTTGGATCCAGTCTGTTGTTCCATGTCTAGTTCTAACTGTTGCTTCCTGACCTGCATACAGGTTTCTCAAGAGGCAGGTCAAGTAGTCTGGTATTCCCATCTCTTTCAGAATTTTCCACAGTTTATTGTGATCCACACAGTCAAAGCCTTTGACATAGTCAATAAAGCAGAAATAAATGTTTTTCTGAAACTCTCTTGCTTTTACAATATCCAGCGGATGTTGGCAATTTTATCTCTGGTTCCTCTGCCTTTTCTAAAACCAGCTTGAACATCTGGAACTTCACAGTTCACATATTGCTGAAGCCTGGCTTGGAGAATTTTGAGCATTACTTTACTAGCATGTGAGATGAGTGCAATTGTGTGGCAGTGTGAGCATTCTTTGGCATTGCCTTTCTTTGAGATTGGAATGAAAACTGACCTTTTCCAGTCCTGTGGCTACTTCTGAGTTTTCCAAATTTGCTGACATACTGAGTGAAGCACCTTCATAGCATCATCTTTTAGGGATTTGAAATAGCTCAACTGGAATTCCATCACCTCCACTAGCTTTGTTCATAGTGATGCTTCCTAAAGCTCACCTGACTTCACTCTCCAGGATGTCTGGCTCTAGGTGAGTGTGAGTGATCACACCATCGTGGTTATCTGGGTCATAAAGATGTTTTTTGTACAGTTCTGTGTATTCTTGCCACCTATTCTTAATATCTTCTGCTTCTGTTAGGTCCATACCATTTCTGTCCTTTATTGAGCCCATCTTTGCATGAAATGTTCCCTTGGGACCTTCACCCTGTCTCTAAACACTGACAACCAATAATCTTTCTCCATCCCTATAATTCTATTATTTAAAAACCTTAAATGAATGAAATCCAATAGCATTCATGTTTTATGATTGGCTTTATTTACTCAGTTAAATTATTTGGATGCTCATCCAGGTTGATGAATGTATCATTGGTCATTCTTCTTGTTCACTAAATAGCGTTCTATGGTTTAGATATATCATTGTTTAATCTTTCACCTGTTAAAGGACATCTGCCTTCCTGTGAGTTACTTGAACATTTTTAAGATTTCATTATGATATATATATAGTGTTTTTGATCATATCATTTTGCATAGTTTTCTTAGTGATTGCTTTGGATATCATATTTGTATGTAACTTATCTATTAGTATCAATGTCTACAACTTCAACTGAACTGAAGAAAATTTACTTACATTTTTGCCTCATAACCTTAATCACTTTTAAATATTAGTCTTTAGTATTAGAAAGAATTATAATTTATATTGTCATACATGATTTAGAAATTTCCAGATGGTAGTTTGTTGTGTTTACTCATATTTATGCTTTTTCCACTTGTCTTTCTTTCTTCCTGTTGCTCCAAGTTTTTTCTTTAATAATTTCCTTTCAGCTTGAAGAAACTCCTCTAGCCATTCTTTAAGGGTAGATCTGTTAGTGACAAATTTTTCAATTTCCTTTGTCCGAGAGTGCCTTTATTTTCGCTTCTTCTCTAAAGATTATTATTGTTTGGTATAGAATTATGGTTAGCAGTACTTGTCTTTGAGCACTTGAAAAATGTGACACTTGCCTTCTTGCCACCATATCTTTAGATGAAGAATTTGATGTTATGCAAATTAGTGATCCTGTATATGTCATATGTTCTCTCTGTTTTTGTGATATTTTTCTTTGCCTCTAATTTATTTTGATGTTTAATTAAGGTGTGTCGATGTAAATTTGTTCACCTTTATTCTGTTTGGATTCACTTAACTCCTTGATCCTATCAGTTCTGACTTCTGACAATTTTTTTCCTGAAAACTGGAAGGTTTTCAGCCCTTATTTCTTGGAATATTTTTTTTTAGCCCCACTCTCTTCTTTCTTTTTGGAACTTCAATGAACATCATATTGGATATTTTATTATTTTACCCAAGTTTCTAAGACTCTGTTTACATTTTTTTGTCAATCAGTTTCGTCTCTGATGTTCAAATTGGGTAAATTTTATCTATCTCTTCTCAAGTTTACTGACTATCCTTTATCATCTCCATTCTATTGAAAAACCTGTTAGGGACTTTATTATTTTAGTTATTGTATTTTTCAGTTGTATAATTTCTATTTGACTATTTCTTATAACATCTATTTTTTGCTGAGATTTTCTATTTTTTTAAAAAAAATTTGTTTCAAGAGAATGTTTGCTGATGTATTTTTATGATGATAATTTTGTCAGATAATTCCACCATCTGATATATCTTGGCATTGTCATCAGCTGATTGTCACCGAAGTTTTGATGTCATTCAAGTTGTGATGTTTCTGGTCACAGCTGGTCCTGCTTGGTGTAATGAATGATTCTTAGCTAGGGAGGTGAAAGGAGTCTCAGAACTGGTACGAAGGGAGACCACTGCCTCCTGGCTACTTACTGTCAGTGGGGCTCCTGCTTGATTCCTAGTGAGTACAGTGGAATTCCTGTTTGATCTGGGGAAAGATCCAAATACCTGGAATGCCTTCTGTGCTATGTTGATAGGAGATAATCTTCCAGTTCTAGAGTCACTACTTAATTCATCTTCCTCTTCCCACTTTTCAGAGTCCTTATTGGTTGCTTGCTATGTTACTTCCAGTAATTATAACTGTACTTAGTGAGGAGTAGCAGGGAGAAACAAGCTGATGCTACCTTCTCTGATCAGAAATCTCTAATTTTATTTTAAATTATTTACACAGAATCTTCCAAAGAGTTAAGGCCTAGTGAAGTGATTTCTATAAAATTGATCAGCTTATTATGTGTGTGTGTATATATATGCATATATATGTATATACACTACATAATATATATATATATATAATTTTCAAATACACAATAAATTACAAAATAAAAAGTGTTGCTGTGAAACAATTTGGCATGTTGATTGTAGTATGCATACCCTACCACATTGGGAAATATTGTACTACAATATAATGCACTTAAAATAATTTGGGTTTCTCCTACTTTAATTGTTTGAAAGATTATTGTCACTCAGTCATGTCTGACTCTTTTGCAAACCCATAGACCATAACCTGCCAGGCTCCTCTGTCCATGGGATTTCCCAGGCAAGAATACTGGAATGGGTTGCTATTTCCTTCTCCAGAAGATCTTCCTGACCCAGGGACTGAACTCGCATCTCCTGCATTGGCAGATGGATTCTTTACCACTGAGCCACCTGGAAAGTCCATTTAAAAGATTAACATCTCCTTTATTAATCTGGTACTTTCTCAGAACCCTCAGTTTCTCAGAACACTGCTTCCATGTTGCAATGGAGAGGTAGCAACTTTGGGTACTGGTCAGCAAGTCAGAATGTGAGTCATTCCCTGCCAGATATCAAAAATGAGAATGCAGAAACTTTTATCCCAAAGCCAGTCAAGTTCCTGTCAGTCCAGAGTAGACACAGCCATCCTTACTTCATCCCATCTAAATTCTTGACCCACAAACCTATGAGCCTAATAAAATAACTACTTCTTATGCTACTGATCTTGAGGTGGTTTATTATTCACCAGTAGTTATCAGTAACAGTAGTGCTATACATTAGTATTTTTGTAATGATTTTGATGAGATTTAGTAAAAATAGAATTATCATTTAATTACATTTGGCTGTTTAACAGTGCTTACTGAAAGTTTTGTAGCTTGGAGACTGTACCATCAAGACAATATTAGGGTAGTGAACTGAATATTTAGTTCAATTCAACTTGCATTTGTTTAATGACAAGCATGTAAAAAACACTCTCCAAACACTCTAACCTTGATATTACCATCTATTTAAAGTGCCACACTCTAGCTAAGCAATGATATTCATATAATGTCCTTAAAGAGCTACCTTTGAGCTTTAAAATTTTTAGTTTCTAGAAAAAATTCTTTATGACTGCACAGATGTTTCTTTGATGTGAACTAGTTATCAAGGCCTGTGACTTATTTTTAGTCAAAGAATTATGGTACATATGTCTTAGAAATCTTTAACAACTTTGGATCACTGCATTATGTATGGAAATGTGATTTGTTAAGATTCAATTTACTCTGGAAAAGCACATTGCATTTTTATGTGAATGCTAACTTTTTACTAAGATATATTTATAATATTAACAACTATTTTCATGTAGTTTGTTGATTTTATTGGCACATTTTTTCTTCTTCCACAAATTGCAGTTTATATTTTCTAGCAGTTGATCTACTGTTAGCCATTAAACCTCCAGGGGTGGTTCTTTATCGTCTTCCATAAGATGATTGTCATCCATGTCTAATGGAGCTTTGATTGAGGAAGTTTGTTTTGATCATACACTTAAGTTGGACTTCATTCTTTCAGAAACTCAGAGGGCACTGGCATGTCACAGTAAATTCTTAAAGTCTTAAACCCCAGGGCCTCGTAAATAAATTTTCCAATAGAATGCTCAAAGAATAAATGGTATACATTTTAATATATCCCCCAATAGGCACATCAAGAACTAAATATGCAGTCACTTTATTCTGCCTGAGAACATCAAGATGAAGCAGGAACCATTCTTATCTGACCTTGGAGACTGTTAAAGTTCTTTCTTCAAATGAAAACATATTTCTTATCTGTATGGCAAAGTCAAATATCCTTTGGAATATAAGCTTCTCTCAAATCAGAGTTAGAGAAATAAAAAACTCCTTTGCTAAATCAATTTAGTTATTTTCTCCAAAGTTTGTGTAAAGCAAAAGATAACAATTCTTTGAAAGCAGAGTTCATGCCATTACTTCAGATTAGCTCAAACTCTTGCCCTTTATCCAGCATGTAATAAGGACCAAACAATGTTTACTTTGAGATGAATTGAATTTCACATACAACTAAATCCTGAGGTTCACACATATCCCAATCCAACAATAATATTAGTTAATACAAGAGCAAAGATGTCCTTCCCCCACTGAATTAGGTAATTATAAAAAAATTATAAATCTCTCTTTTACAGAATCTCATCAAACTATAAGCATCTTACTGGGTACACTTCAGTCTACATATCAGAATTTATTTCCATTGCAGTTGGAATCCTGAGCATTCCTAAAATCCCACTATTAAAACAACCAATTTGGGAAAAAAGAGAGACCTGATCAGGCTCAGAGAGCAATGTGAGACAAACCTGATGTGAGAACCACCTAGCCTCTAAGGTCATGAGAATGACACTAATGAAACTAATGAATGAAACTAATCAGATGTAGACCCAGGTTCACTTGATTTTAAACATTTTCTTTTCACCTCTCAAACTTTTGATTATTAAGTTTCAGGTAATCTCTCTCCCTTTTTAAAATTACTTTCACCATCTGGTGTAGTCAAAACCACTGAACTGGGAACCAGAAGACCCTAGTAAGGTATCAGCTCTAAGACTATCTCTAAATTTTCTTTCTCTCTCAAAGTCTGTGATATAACCACAAAGAGTGGGGACAGACTATTACTTCTAAGTGTTGAACCATAGTTCACTTTATTTAACCTCTTAGGTGCTACAGTTATCTGGGAATTACTTGTATTGAGTACCTATAGAGTTATCAGAATCATGTGAAAATGTGCTTTAACCTATTTGTTCTTTTGTCTTATGTGAGTTGGTTTTAAGGTACAGTCAATGTGGTGGAAATAAATGGATCTATCGAACTTAATCAGTGTGACTTATTTGGTAGAGGATTTTGAAATTATATTATGTTGCATATACACAGAAATATCCATATATATGCATTTATTTATAATTATGGATAGTAATTTAAGTGTATTTTATAGTACTCTTGAATAGATTGAGAGTCTCTCAAGCAACAACAAAGAAAGGAGCAATTGTTTATATTCAGTGGAGTTCAGAACAAAAATAATCAACCGCAAAAAGTACACAATGGTACTTTATCTTTTTTGTTGTTGTTGAAAATTTGGTTCTGAACTCCATTGAATATAACCGTTAAATAAAATATTGCCTGTCACATCAGTAAACAACGGGTGTCACTAGTCAGCAGTGATTGCATTCCTGGAGTGGTGAGCCAGTGAGCCCTGAGGGAACTCAGGAAGGAACCAAAAAATACCTGCCTTCTAGCAGCCATCAGCCTTTTCTGGGCTCAGAGGTTAAAGCGTCTGCCTCCAATGCGGGAGACCTGGGTTCGATCCCTGGGTCGGGAAGATTCCCTGGAGAAAGAAATGGCAACCCACTCTAGTATTCTTGCCTGGAGAATCCCGTGAATGGAGGAGCCTGGTAGGCTACAGTCCACAGGTCGTAAAGAGTCGGACATGACTGAGCGACTTCACTTTCACTTTCAGAAGCCATCAAGACTGCACCACTCCCAACAGTGAGCCCTGAGGATACTCAGGATGTGAAAACACAGGCTATTCATCGGCCTCAGTTAGATGAGGTACAGGGCTTCCCAGGTGGTTCTAGTGGTAAAGAACTGCATTCCAATGCAGGAGGCTTAAGAGATGCTGGTTTAATCCCTGGATTGGGAAGATCCCCTGGCAGAGGGCATGGAAACCCACTTCAGTATTCTTGCCTGGAGAATCCCACGGACAGAGGAGCCTTGTGGGCTACAGTCCACAGGATCACAAGGAGTTGGACACACCTGAGGTGACAGCATGCACACATGTTGATGAGGTATATATCAAGGAATGATTTCAACTGGCTCAGACTCATGCATCTTCCCTTACACAGAAAAGCACTAAATTTCTTAAATTGAGAAATCTAGTTTTCTTTTATTTACAGCAATCTTTTGTTTCTCCTACCTGTGCTTTGTTGCAAAACTCCTGTATATCCCAGCTGCCCCCCTCACCTCCTCAGAGCAGTTCTGTCAGGGTTACTTGAGGAGCTGCTTCCTGGGCTTGAAGTCCTCAGCATGCCCACTGAATCAAAACATTCAAAATAAAAAACAACAAAACACAACAATGATACTAACTAATGGTAAAAACAAAATTTAAATCGTAGGAATAAGTTAGACCAAGCCACCTTGGGATTTCAAACAGAACTTTAGGATCCAATATTTGTCTACATTTCTCTGCTTTTAATTAGTATTTTTATTAATGTTCAGAGTACGGGGGAATCTTTTAAATAGTGCTATATATTCCATACTTTATAATTTCTTAGAGCTGTTTCCATGGGAATAGAAGCTTCATGTGTGTGTGTGTGTGTGTGTGTGTGTGTGTGTGTGTGACCTCAGACAGTTAGGGATGTTCTCAGGTGATACAGATGACAAAGATCATCAGAACTTGTACAATTTTGAATGAATTCCAAAATTCATTCTTGGAAAATGAAGCAAAAATGAAATGGAAATTACACTGTGAAAATTAGGGTTCAGTATTGAAACTTAATGGGCTTCCTAGATGATGCTAGTTGTAAAGAACCCATCTGCCAATGTAGGAGACATTAAGAGACTCATTTTCGATCCCTGGATCGGGAAGATCCCCTAAAGGAGGACATGGCAACCCACTCCAGTATTCTTGCCTGGAAAATTCCATGGACATAGAAGCCTGGCAGGTACAGTCCATAGGGTTGCATAGAATCGGATACGATTGAAGTAACTCAGTATGCACACACACATTGAAATTCAATAACATGATTTAGTATAATAACATATAGCTTGTTAAGTTATAAAATTTAGTTCTAAACAAAAAAGACAATATCTAAAACTCATATTGGATCAAGTAAAATGAGAAATTTAAAAAGTGAATGTCAAATGGCAACATTAACGTGAACTTATGACCTTTACAATAAAAAGGGATTTCTCACTTCATTAATAAAGTGATTCCCTCTTCTAAAGTCACTTGCTTAACGTCAGGATTTATGCTTCACTGGTGCCTAGATTTGGATCTCTAATGCTCCTTGACAACCATTTGGAGAATAATTGGTCTCATGTCTTGGCACATAAAAAATAAATATTATCCTGGAATGTACTGTTTTCAGAAAGGAGACTCAGTAATTACTGATTTAGTGTTAAAGTGGACAATTTGACCATCCAGAAAAGATGATTTTTAGTGGACAAATATTGACAGTGCATTAAGAGGAAAAAAATGATTTAGGTCAATTGAAACCTTTCTAGTATATAAAATAAGCTACAGTATTGAAGTGTTTCCCAGGTGGCACTAGTGATAAAGAGCCTGCCTCCCAATGCAGGAGACAAGGGCTGCAGTTTCAAACCCTCAGTCGGGAAGATCCCCTGGAGGTGGGTACAGCAACCCACTCCAGTATTCTTGCCAGGAAAATCCCATGGACAGAGGAGCCTGGTGGACTATGGTCCATAGGGTCGCAAAAAGTTGGACACAACTAAGTGACTTAGCATGCATGCACAGTGCTGAAGCAAAACACAGATATAAGTATGTGCTAAAAGTTAGTTTTGTCCACATGAATATCCAATATTGTTTCCAAAAGTACATGGAGTGACTCACACAAATTATATGAGTCCAAAAGTAAAGCTGTGGCCAACTACCTAGATATATTAGATTGAATAGTGTTGTTTATTTGTTTGTTTTGTTTTGTTTTGTTTAGTACAGCAAAAAGACCTTTAACTATGTAAGGGGGATGTTGTGTCATGTATCTGGCTTTGCTGTTTTATCTCTACTGGGGCTCTGGTGGCCCAGCTTGGTTCTTATTTGTAGGCTGCTGTAGAACTTGTATTTTGATTGCTTGATCGGTGCTCTGTGGGAAGCCATGAGTTAAAGACTGGATTGTCAGTGATAAAATGGAAAAAAAAAAAAAAAAGGAGGGTTGGGGGGAGACGAAGAGAAGAGGAGAAAGGGAAGGGATGGGAGGGGAAAGGGGGGAAGAGATTACCTGAGTTTGGACTAATTCTGGGAAAAGGAACATGAGTAATGTGTTTAACAATGGAGTATGATATGAAGACTTCCCTGCTGGCTCAGCAGTAAAGAATCTGCCTGCCAATGCAAGAGATGCAGGTTCTTCCCTAGGTCAGGAAGATCCCCTGGAGAAGGAAATGGCAACTCACTTCAGTATTCTTGCCTGGGGAACTTCCATGGATAGACAACCGCCCCTAGGGATGGCAAAGAGTTAGACATGATTTAGGGACTAAACAATAACAACAACAGCTATATGCAGAGCCTGTCTTGGCCTACTCCTGTCATTTCCTAAACGGAATCTCAGGCAGGGTAGACTTGGTTATAGAAGTGCTGCGCCAGACTATATGGACACAAACTGAAGTGTATTTTAATTTTAATAGAGCATAGAATTAAATTAATAGAAGTTTAACTCAGAAGGACAGAGAATTATCCATGAAATAAATACTTTCATGATCACTTGGGCAGGATAGCTTTGGAAGGGTAGGAGAGGGTAGCAGTTCTATTCAGTTGCTCAGTCATGCCTAACTCTTTGTGATCCCATGGACTGCAGCGCGCCAGGCTTCCCTGTCCATCACCAACTACTGGAGCTTACTCATACTCATGTCCATCAAGTCGGTGAGGCCATCAAACCACCTTGTCTTCTGTTGACCCCTTCTCCCACCTTCAATCTTTCCCAGCATCAGAGTCTTTTCAAATGAGTCAGTTCTTTGCATCAGGTGGCCAAAGTATTGGAGTTTCAGCTTCAGCATCAGTCCTTCCAATGAATATTCAGGACTGATTTCCTTTAGGATGGACTGGTTGAATCTTTTTGCAGTCCAAGGGACTTTCAAGAGTCTTCTCCAACACCACAGTTCAAAAGCATCAATTCTTCAGTGCTCAGCAGGCCACCACTAACCCACTCCTCCACTGGAGACTCCTGGACACTCACGGCAAGTCTGAGTCAGTCTCTTGTGGGGGCACTGCTCCTTTCTCCTGGGTCCTGGTGCACACAAGGTTTTGTTTGTGCCCTCCAAGGGTCCTGTTTCCCCAGTCCTGTGTAAGTTCTGGCGACTCTATGGTGGGATTAATGGCAACCTCTTCCAAGAGGGCTTATGCCATACCTAGGTCTGCTGCACCCAGAGCCCTGCCCCTACGGCAGGCCACTGTGGCCCATACCTCTGCAGGAGACACTCAAACACTCAAAGGCAGGTCTGGCTCCATCTCTGTGGGTTCTCCTGGTGTGCACAAGGTTTTGTTTGAGCCCTCTGAGTGTCTCTGGTGGGTATAGGGTTTGATTCTAAACGTGATTTTGCCCCTCTACTGTCTTGTTGGGGCTTCTTCTTTGCCCTTGGACATGGGGTATCTTTTTTTGGTGGGATCCAACATTTTCCTGTTAATGGTTATTCAGCAGCAAGTTGTAATTTTAGAGTTCTTGCAGGAGAAGATGAGCACATGTTCTTCCGCCATCTTGATTGTGTAAACACAACCACAGAAAACTAGACAAACTGGTCACATGGGCCACAGCCTTGTCTAACTCAATGAAACTATGAGACATGCCATGAAGGGCTACCTGAGATGGATGGGTCATGGTGGAGGGTTCTGAGAAAACATGGTCCACTGGAGAAGGGAATGGCAAACCACTTCAGTATTCTTGCCTTGAAAACCCCATGAACCGGAGGAAAAGGCAAAAAGATAGGACACTGAAAGATGAACTCCCAAGATCGGTAGGCGCCCAGTATGCTACTGGAAATCAGTGGAGAAATAGCTCCAGAAAGAACAAAGAGATGGAGCCAAAGCAAAATCAACACCCAGCTGTGGATGTGACTGGTGATGGAAGTAAAGTCCAATGCTGTAAAGAACATCTGCAATGTTAGCTCCATGAATCAAGGTAAACTGGAAGTGATCAAACAGGAGATAGCCAAGAGTGAACATCGACACTTTAGGAATCAGTGAACCAAGATGGACTAGAATGTGTGAATTTAACTCAGATAACCATTGTATCTACTACTGTGGGCAACAATCCCTTAGAGGAAATAGAGTAGTCCACATAGTCAACAAAAGAGTCCAAAATGCAGTACTTGGATGCAATCTCAAAAATGACAGAATTATCTCTTTCTTTCCAAGGCAAACCATTCCATATCACTGTAATCCAAGTCTGTGCCCCAACCAGAAATGCTGAAGAAGCTGAATTTGAACGGTTCTATGAAGACCTACAAGACCTTCTAGAACTAACACCCAAAAAAGATGTCCTTTTCATTATAGCGGACTGGAATGCAAAAGTAGGAAGTCAAGAAACACCTGGAGTAGCAGGCAAATTTGGCCTACAGAATGAAGCAGTGCAAAGGCTAATAGAGTTTTGCCAAGAGAACACACTGGTCATAGCAAACACCCTCTTCCAACAACACAAGAGAAGACTCAACACATGGACATCACCAAATGGTCAATACCAAAATCAGATTGATTACATTCTTTGCAGCCAAAGATGGAAAAGCTCTATACAGTCAGCAAAAACAAGACTGGGAGCTGACTGTGGCTCAGATCATGAACTCCTTATTGCCAAATTTAGACTTAAATTGAAGAAAGTAGGGAAAACCCACTAGACCATTCAGGTATGACGTAAATCAAATCCCTTATGATTATACAGTGGAAGTGGCAAACAGATTCAAGGGATTAGATCTGATAGACAGAGTGCCTGATGAACTATGGATGGAGGTTCATGACATTGTATAGGAGGCAGTGTTCAAGACCATCCCCAACAGAAACGAATGCAAAAAGGCAAAATGGTTGTCTGAGGAGTCCTTACAAATAGCTGAGAAGAGAAGAGAAGCTAAAGGCAAAGAAGAAAAGGAAGATATACCCATTTGAATGCAGCGCTCCAAAGAATGGCAAGGAGAGATAAGAAAGCCTTCCTCAGTGATCAATGCAAAGAAATGGAGAGAAACAATAGAATGGAAAAGACTAGAGATCTCTTCAAGAAAATTAGAGATACCAAGGGAACATTTCATGCAAAGATGGGCACAATAAAGGACAGAAATGGTATGGACCTAACAGAAGCAGAAGATATTAAGAAGATGTGGCAACAATACACTGAAGGGCTATACAAAAAAGTTCTTCATGACCCAGATAACCACGATGGTGTGATCACTCACCTAGAGCCAGACATCCTGGAATATGAAGTCAAGTGGGACTTACTTAGGAAGCCTCACCATGAACAAAGCTAGTGGAGGCGATGGAATTATTGAGCTATTTCAAATCCTAAAAGATGATGCTGTGAAAGTGCTGCACTCAATATAAAAGCAAATTTGGAAAACTCAGCAGTGGCCACAGGACTGGAAAAAGTCAGTTTTCATTCCAGTGCCAAAGAATGTTCAAACTACTGCACAATTGCACTAATCTCACATGGTAGCAAAGTAATGCTCAAAATTCTCCAAACCAGGCTTCAGCAATACGTGAACCGTGAACTATCAGATGTTCAAGCTGAATTTAGAGAAGGCAGAGGAATCAGAGATCAAATTGCCAACATCCTTTGGATCATTGAAAAAGCAAGAAAGTTCCAGAAAAACATCTACTTCTGCTTTATTGACTATGCCAAAATCTTTGACTGTGTGGATCACAACAAACTGGAAAATTCTTAGAGAGATGGGAGTACCAGACCACCTGCCCTGCCCCCTGAAAAGTCTGTATGCAGGTCAAGAAGCAGCAGCTAGAACTGGAGAGGGTAGCAGTTTGATCCAAAAAAAATGCCTTTAATAACCCAGTAGTTTTGAGATTTCTTAAAATATAACAATTCCTTGATAATATATTGCATAATAAAATTCCTAAAATGTTTTTCTGACAACTGGGCCTATGTAGAGATGGGGCAAGCCATTACTTAGTTTGAAAAGTGAAACTGAAGCCGCTCAGTTGAGTTCAACTCTCTGTGACCTCATGGACTGTAGCCTGCTACACTTTCCCATCCATGGGATCTTCAAGGCAAGAGTACTGGAGAGGGTTGCCATTTCCTTCTCCAGAGGATCTTCCTGACCCAGGAGTTGAACCTGGGCCTCCTCCTGCATTGTAGGCAGACGCTTTACCATCTGAGCCACCAGGGAAGTCCAAAAAATGAAAGTGGTTCAGTCGTGTCCGACCCCTTGCAACCCCATGGACTGTCCATGGGATTCTCCATGCTACAACACTGGAGTGGGTAGCCTTTCCCTTCTCCAGCGGATCTTCCTGACCCAGGAATTGAACCGGGGTCTCATGTATTGCAGGCAGATTCTTTACCAGCTGAGCCACAAGGGAAGCCCAAGAATACTGGAGTGGGTAGCCTATCCCTTCTCCAGCGGATCTTCCCGACCCAGGGATCGAACCGGGGTCTCATGTATTGCAGGCAGATTCTTTACCAACTGAACAATGAGGGAAGCCCTGGTGGCTCAGACGGTAAAGGCTCTGCCTACAATTCGGGAGACCCAGGTTCAATCCCTGGGTGGGGATGATCTCCTGGAGAAGGAAATGGTAACCCACTCCAGTATTCTTGCCTGGAAAATCCCATGGACGGAGGAGCCTGGTAGGCTATAGTCCGTCGGGTCACAAAGAGTCGGACGCGACTGAGGACTTCACTCAGTTTGAAGGGCAACTATTAAGGATATGTATCAGTAATTAAAATTTCTTAGACTAGAGAGAAATTCTACCTTTATTTCATCTGTGAAGTGGGATGTTGTTGTTCATTTGCTAAGTTGTGTCCAATTCTTTGCGACCCTGTGGACGGTAGAATGCAGGGCTTCCCTGACCTTCACTATCTCCCGGAGTTTGCTCAAACTCGTGTCCATTGAGTTTGTGATGCTGTCTAAACATCTCATCCCCTGCAGCCCCTTTCTCCTTTTGCCTTCAATCTTTCCCAGCATCAGAGTCTTTTCCAATGAGTCGGCTCTTCACATCAGGTGGCCAAATTATTGGAGCTTCAGCTTCAGTATCAGTGAAGTGGGATGTTGACCCTAAATAATAGACTTCAGGTATATGCCAAAAGGGATTGACACTCCTCAAAAATATATCACGAAAACCCCTTGGACTTACTATATGTATAAAATAAGCTGCCCTGCCTTATAATGCTTTTGATTATGAACTGTGTTTTCAGGGAAGGGATGGGTAATGGATCTTTTGAAAATATCATTGCTCTGATGCCATAAATTAAATTTGCACATGCAAGTCACAAACTGTGAGTGATATTTACAACACAGATTTTAGAGAGTCAATGCCTCAAAGACCTTCCCTGGTTGGGAACTAAGATCCCAGATGCTGTGGGGCAACTAAGCTTGTGTCATGCAACTGCTGAACCCATGCTCCACAATGAAGAGCCTGTTTACTGCAACAAAGATCCAGCACAAAAGGAAAAAAAAAAAAGACCCAACATAGCCTAAAAAACAAGTAAAGCACAAGATACCCTAATAGAAAAGGAGGGAGGACAAAAATAGAAATTTGTGCAAAAAAGTAACATGCATTATAGAACATGAAAAGTTATCAGGGAAATGAAAATTGAAATAAGATTTTTTTCTCATAATATTAGGATAACTAAGAACTTGTTAATATTTCCTGATGGTTAGGGTGAGAAAAAATGGGTACTCACAAAAATGGTTGGTAGAAATTGTTTGGCTTTATTTGAAGTCAGTTGGTAGTATTACAATTGAAATGTACCTATCTTTCAACTGAACATTTAGGATACTGATGTCAAAGAAATATATGAGAACATAAAAAAGCACATACAAAGGTGTTCACTGCTAGAGAGGGTATAAAGTTTTAATAGATAGTCTCATCCTCATGGAGTTTATTTGGCTGGAAAGACATATGTAAAAAAAATGTTAAACCATCATATTTGTGTTTTTATTCAAACAATGTGTAAATATTTAGAAGGAAAAATAAAAAGTGATCTGAGTTTCTCAAAAAAGATTTTATGGAGAAGGCAAAACTCTGGCTTATAAAACTATATAGGTAATTATTTTTAAAAGGTGAGCCTTTATTAATTAGAATATAAGTTCCATGAAGGTAGTTTTTTCTTTTTGGTTTGTTGTGTTTGTTACTGTTTTCCAACATCTAGAAGAGTACCTAGCATAAATTGGTCAATGAGTACATACTTTTTAAAGAAATTAAATTACAAAAAAACATGTAAAGTAATGAAAATGCTCAGATAAAGAAGCTTCCAGATGTAAAGCTAAATAAAATAATAGACAGTAGAAAAAATTGCCTCATTAATTCCATTATATTATAGGCAGTCAAGGAATAACAGTACCAGCTGAATAATAACACTATGGCATTTTGTTTTATTCTCTGTGAAATATGCCTCTAAAAGAATTTAAAATGACAGAGAATTTTATCATTTTAAAAACAAAGTAAACTCAAAGTAACTCAAGGGAATCCTGAAGGCACAATGTCTAAGCAGTAAAATAGTATTTATCCCTCCACTTTCTAAATTAAATTAATTGTTTGCTCTTTTTATAAGTAGCATTGGTATAAGCTGTCAGTTTAAGTGAAACATTTTATCATTCTGGCTATATCCAAAATCAAACTTTTCTGGAAAATTTGAATCTTCTTTTTCTCTATTAAAAGAAAGGTTTGAGATTTCTGTTTCTAAAAGTATAGATCATAGACGTGTTAGCATGTGCTGCATAGAAAATTAAATTCTAATATTGAAGTCCTTAGAGATTGTCTACTCCCATCCACTTTTATTTATCTTATACATAAAAGTCTAGATGAGTCTGATAGAGACTTGACCCTGAGTTAACAACTCAGCAATCCTCAGTCTGTCATTCTCTTCATTGATTAAGGGTCATAACAAATTATTTACAAGTGAAATCAATGATAGTACATGTTAAGCAAAACAGCATATCTACATTAGTATGTAGCTGATATTTCCAGGGAAAAATAATGAAATTTTAGTATCGAGTACTTTCTCTAATTTTGATTGTAAGCCATACATGTAAATTTCAATATTAGACAAAGCTTTCTACTTTCTTCCTTTTTTTCTTTTTTCATTAAAAATTCCTGCCTTGTACTTATTTTCCTAGCATAGTTATTAATAATGACTCCTATTTCTTTCAAAATATTCCAGTTAAATAATGTTACAAAGTCATCCTAGGTTTAGAGCAAATATATGCTCTCTAAATGACATTAAAGCTTTGTAAAAATTTCTAATTAGAGCCATGTCACAAGGAATAAAGAACATTACTATGGCCTTATGATGAGATATCAAGTTTGATCTATTATATTAACTCACTTTAGAGGCCAAATGTCCATTAAATGGAAAAAGTTTAAGAAAAAAATGTAACAAGTCATCTACAACAAACTATGGGAGATTTATTAATGATGACAGAATGCCCTGAACCATCAAAGCTTAAGTGATAACATCCTTACATAAAAAAAACCACTTCATAACAGATGGTTCACTGGTATGTAAGCATAATAAGCCCCAAAGTCAACTGATCAAAGGTATTTATTTCCTTTTAAAATGGGAGTTTGCCAGTTACATATTAGTATCAATTGAGAGCTATGGAACTTGCCTAGACATACTTTATGAATATAAGCTGTTATATGAGGTGCTGCCAAACTAAGACAGCGCACCTGTCATAATCAAGCTGGCTTTCTGAAACACTTCGCTGCTTCTAATAAGTCAGGAAGATAAAGCCTTTTTTGTGAGAGGCTAGAGCTCTGTGTCCTAGTACCAATACTACCTAAGGAATAGTTCATACTTTTGAATGAATTCCCATTTTCTTTTATACATGGAAAAGTAAACATGTATTTGTGGAAGTGCTTTGGAAAGATTTTCTGGTAATCATTATTCTGTTAGATGTTTAGATTTCCTAAACTATCTTAGGAAAACTTTTACCATTTCCCTTCAAAAAACCCTTTTTCAACAGCAATTTTGTCCTGTTAGTTTTTTTTCTTTTTATTATCAAGTTCACACTCTTTATGTGGAGTCATAAATAATGACATGCACAAAGGTCAAAAGAAAAGTGAAGACAAGCAGGAGTTTTAAATTTTCCATGAATCTGATCCTTTTGAAATTAGGTGTTAATAGAATAAATAGCTGACAGGCATGCAGAAGAAAGTCAAGAAAAATAGTCCAGGAAATAGGTGATCTTTTTCCTTCTCTCATTTTTAATCAAGAAAGAAAACTTAGTGCTACATAGTTAACAAGAGCAATTATAATAATAGTAATACCACAGATTAGATGTTGAATAACAATGCATTACTGCAGAGGTCATTATAGTCAATAGTCATTTCCTACAAAATCTTAAGCAATACGTCAACACTCACAATTTAATTTTCTAGTAGAGGCTGAAACTCACAGAAACAGAGCAATAAAGGATCAGACTAACATCATAACTCATTTCTACACTGAGCTCACTGGATATTTGGGGAAGGTCCTTCCTCATTCTCTGTCCATCGCCAACTAGAGTAAACCAACTTTGTCACATGAAAAAACTGTGCAGCTAAATTTCCAACCTCTTTACAAAATGTCAAAGTTTTCTATGTCTGTAAGTTTCCTAGTCCCCTTTGTTTATTTAGGTTTCTGTGCCTCCCAGCAAAACTGTCAGAAGAGGTCAGTTTTTGGAAGATCACACAGAAATGAGAAAGCAGGAAGCTAGAGCAATCAAGTTACCATCACTTTTTATTCAATCATTTAAGGGAGTGATCCTGTTAAGGATCTTAGAATATGTTGACTAGAAAAAGAGAGAAAAGTATTTTTTCATTCTGAATAGCTATTTAAAAAGGAAGCATTTTGTCTTCTTTCAGCTAAGGGAAGTTTATTGATATGTTTATTTTTTTTTAATGAGATATATTTTTATATGAGATATTGATATATTTATTTTATATTTATTTTATAACTAAAACTCATCTTGAAGTGACAGTTGGTTTTTTTTTTTCAGTTTTGCATGTCTTGCAAGATTTTGTAATTTGGGAGCCTCTCTTTCTTCCTTTTTTATTGGATAAATTTGACATGTAATATTCATGTGTGTGTGTGTGTGTGTGTGTGTGTGTGTGTGTGTGTCCACTCATCTATGAATGAACACTTAGGTTACTTCCACGTCTTCAGTCAGTTCAGTTCAGTCGCTCAGTCATGTCTGACTCTTTGTGACTCCATGAATCACAGCACACCAGGCCTCCCTGTCCATCACCAACTCCCAGAGCTTACCCAAACTCATGCCCATCGAGTCGGTGATGCCATCCAGCCATCTCATCCTCTGTTGTCCCCTTCTCCTCCTGCCCCCAATCCCTCCCAGCATCAGGGTCTTTTCAAATGAGGCAGCTCTTTGCATCAAGTGGCCAAAGTATTGGAGCTTCAGCTTCAACCTTGCAATGAATATTCAGGACTGATTTCCTTTAGAATGGACTTGTTTAATCTCCTTGCAGTCCAAGGGACTCTCAAGAGTCTTCTCCAACACCACAGTTCAAAAGCATCAATTCTTCGGCGCTCAGCTTTCTTCACTGTCCAACTCTCACATCCATACATGACCACTGGAAAAACCATAGCCTTGACTAGACGGACCTTTGTTGGCAAAGTAATGTCTCTGCTTTTTAATACGCTGTCTAGGTTGGTCATAACTTTCCCTCCAAGGAGTAAGCGTCTTTTAATTTCATGGTTGCAGTCATCATCTGCAGTGATTTTGGAGCCCCCCAAAATAAAGTCTGCTACTCTTTCTACTGTTTCCCCACCTATTTGCCATGAAGTGATGGGACCAGATGCCATGATCTTAGTTTTCTGAATGTTGAACTTTAAGCCACCTTTTTCACTCTCCTCTTGGCCATTATAAATAGAGCTGCAATAACCACTGGAGTGTATATGTCTTTTTGAAGTAGTGTTTTTGTCTTTTTCAGTTAAACACCCAAAAGTAAAATATCTGGATCATATGGTAGTTCTATTTTTGATTTTTTGAGGAAGCTTCATACAGTTTTCCATAGTGGCTGCACCAATTTACAATCCTACCTATGGCGCATGAGGATTCCCTTTTCTTCACATCACATCTTCTTGCCACCTTACTTGCTGTTTTTTGGATGATAGTCTGACAGGTGTGAGATGGTATGTCATTGTGGCTCTGATTTGTATTTCTCATGATTAGTGATGTTGAGCATCTTTTTATGTGTCTTTTGACCATCTTTATATCTTCTTTAGAAAAATGTCTATTCAGGTCCTCTGCCTGAATAGACCAATAGGATTTTGGACTTCCCAGGTAGCTCAGTGGTAAAAGAATCTGCCTGACAATACAGGAGACACAGGGTTGCAGGTTAATCCCTGGGTTGGGAAAATCCCTTGGAGAAGGAAATGGCTGCCCATTCTAGTATTCTTGCCTGGGAAATCCAATGGACTGAGGGCCTTCAGGCTAGAGTCCACGGGTTCGCAAAGCATCGGACACGACTGAGTGAGCATGTCTGTGTTTTCATTGAGTTGTTTGCTTTTTGATGTTAAGTTATATGTGTGCTTTGCATATTTTAAATATTAACCCTCTATCAAATATTAAATATATTGTTGGCCAATATCTTTTCCCACTCAGTAGCTGCTATCCAATACCCCCACCCTGAGCAACTGAATAAATGTGGGTGGCACCTATTATGATGGTGAGTGCTGAGGAAATAGGAGTTTGGTTATTTTCTGGTTAAGTCTGAAATGATTATTAGACATAGTAAAGATGTTGAGTAGGAAGTTTACTATGAGACTGAAGTGAAATGTTTAAAGATCTCACCTGGAGACATAATTCCTGGTAGTCAGTATAGCAATGTTATTGGACCAGAAAGAGCATGATCTGGGAGATGAGTGTACAGAGAGAAAAAGTCAAAGCAATGAGGACTCAAATCATATACATGATATTGTTTATCTTGTGTTCACTTTTTACTTCCTATTAAATGATCTGGCTTGTATCTTTTCTTTTTTTTCCTTGGCACTAGTGCTAATCCTAATAGTAGAATGGTGAGGTCACTCAGTCGTGTCTGACTCTTTTTGACCCCATGGACTGTAGCCCACCAGGCTCCTCCATCCAGAGGATTTTCCAGGCGAGAGTATGGGAGTCGGTTGCCATTTCCTTCTCCAGGGGATCTTTCTGACTCAGGGATCAAACACGGGTCTCCTGCATTGCAGGCAGATGCTTTACCATATGAGCCATCTAACCTTATCTTAAATAAACATCATTTCCTCATGGAAGCCTTTTCTTACCTTCTAGAGAGATCAGACACAATTCCTATAAACCCCATTACCACTATTTAGCCTTGTGTAACACAAATCATCTTTCTATACTTTGATAAATAGTTTTATGTTGCATGACCCCTGAGGTTAGGTATTGTATTTGTCTTATGTTCAGTGTACCCAGTTCTTAATCCAGTGCAAGTATGTAATGTTCTCTCAATATCTTATTCTTTAAACTCAATTGAATCATTAGCCAGAAACCAATCTATTCTGACTTTTGAGCAAGGTTTCCATTATGACACGAGATTAACTACAAATAGTCGTAACTGAAGAATTAATGTTTGAGCTTTTTACAGAAACTGCAGTTCTCTGCATTCACATTTCCATTCCATTGCCATTCCATTCCATTGCCATCTTGATTGAACAGTGCAATTACATAGAGTGTTAATTGTCTGCTAATAGGAGGAATAATGATAAAATTACATAGTACATTCATGTAATAACATTCAAATTACTGTTTTAGATTCCTTTCCAATTTATAATCAAGTTCAGTGATGCTGATCCAATTTTTAACAAATACACTAGCAAATAGTGTTGGTATAAGTATTTTATTCAAATCAGGAATTTAAAGTATATAGTGGAATTCAGCAATGTAGCAAGATACAAAATCAACACACAAAAATTATTTGCATTTCTGTACATTAACAATGAACAATTTGAAAAGAAAATATAACAGAAACAATTTCCTTTATAATAGCATCAAAAAGAATAAAACATTTTGAGATTAATCAAAGAGGTGAAAGACATACACTGAAAACTACAAAACATTCCTGAATGAATTTAAAGAAGATAGGTAAGTAGAATGACATTCCATGTTCATGAATGGGAAGACTTAATATTATTAACATGTTAATACTATCCCAAGAGATCTACAGAGTTCATGAGATTCCTACTAAAATTCCAGTGATTTTTTTTTTTGCAGAAATAGAATTTCTAGAATTCTAAAATTCATATGGAATTTCAAAGGACCCTGAATAGCCAAAACAATAGCTCTAAGACTCATACCTCCTGATTTAAAGACTTACAATAAAGCTACAGTAATCAAAAGAGTGTAATACTGGCATAAAGACAAACATATAGACCAATGGGATAAAATTGGATACAGAAATAAATTCTCACATCTATGGGTCAAAATATTTTGCAAAGGGAATCAAGACCGTTGAAGAGAAAAAAGACAATATTCAAAAATGGTACTTGAAAAACTGTAACTCCATATGTAAAAGAATCAAGTTGGACCTACCCAACACCATATACCAATATTAATTCAAAGTAGATTTATGACCTAAATATAAAGTCTGAACTATAAAACTCTTAGAAGAAAACATAAGGCAGAAACTTCCTGACACTGGATTTGGCAATAATTTCTTGGATACACACAAAAGGCACAGATAACAGAAAAAATAGAAAAATTGGACTTCATAAAAAAATTTAAAAATTGTGCATCAGATGACATTATTAGAATAAAAAGGCAACCCACAGAATGGGAGAAAATATTTTTATGCTTTAATATTTAGAATATATCAGTTCAATTCAGTCACTCAGTCATTTCTGACTCTTTGCCACCTCATGGACTTCAGCACCCCAGGCTTCCCTGTCCATCACCAACTCCTGGAGCTTGCTCAAATTCATGTATATCAAGTTGGTGCTGCACTCCAACCATCTCATCATCCGTCATCCTCTTCTTCTCCTGCTTTCAATCTTCTCCATCATCAGGGTCTTTTCCAGTGAGTCAGTTCTTCACATCAGGTGGCTAAAGTATTACAGCTTCAGCTTCAGCATCAGTCTTTCCAATGAATATCCAGGACTGATTTCCTTTAGGATGGACTGATTTGATCTCCTTGCAGTCCAAGGGACTCTCAAGAGTCTTCTCCAACACTATAGTTCAAAAGCATCAATTCTTCAGTGCTCAGCTTTCTTTATGGGCCAACTCTCACATCCATACATGACTATTGGAAAACAATAGTTTTGACTAGATGAACCTTTGTCAGAAAAGTAATGTCTCTGCTCTTTAACATGCTGTCTAGTGTTGGTCATAGCTTTTCTTCCAAGGAGTAAGCGTCTTTTAATTTCATGGCTGCAGTCACTATCTGAAGTGATTTTGGAGTCCAAGAAAATAAAGTGTCACAATTTCCACTGTTTCCCCATTTATTTGCCATGAAGTGATGGGACAGGATACTGTGATCTTAGTTTGTTGAATGTTGAGTTTTAAGCTAGCTTTTTCACTCTCCTCTTTCCCTTTCATCAAGAGACTCTTTAGTTCCTCTTTGCTTTCTGCAAAGGGTGGTATCATCCTAAAACTCAACATTAAAAACAATCCATTTCAAAGCTGGGCAAAGGACTGGAAAAGACATTTCTCTAAGGGATATATAGTAGGCCCTCTTTTATCCACTGGTTCCACATCTAAGACCAGCCAACCACAGAACAAAAATATTTGATAGAAAAAAATTCCAGAATGTCCCAAAAAGCAAAACTTGAATTTGCTTCATGTTGGCAACTTTTTACATAGTATGTACATTGTATTTAGAACTATTTACATTATGCTATTAGGTATTATAAGTAATCTAGAGATGATTTAAAGTACACAAGAGGATGTCCATAGATTACATTAAGTGATTACTCCACTTTATTTAAGGGATTCGAATACCCATGGATTTTGGGTTTCCGCTGGGTTTTAGAATCAATCTTTCCATAGATACCAAGTGACAAATTTATACAAATGGTCAATAAGCATGTGAAAATATGCTCAATATATTGTTAGTTATCAGGGAAATATAAATCAAAACTACAGTGAGTTACCACCTCACATCCATTAAGACGGCTGCTATCAACAAAAAAATACAGAAAATGAGTGTTTGTAAGGATGTCGAGAAATTGGAACTCTAATACATTGCTGGTGGGAATGTAAAATGGTACCGTAGTTGTGGAAAACAGTATGATAGTTCCTCAAAAAATTTAAGCTAGAATTAACATGTGATCCTGCAAGTTCACTACTATATCAAAATAATTGAAAGCAGGGTCTTTAAGAGGTATTTGCACATTCATGTTCATAGCAACATCATTCACAATAACTAAAATGTAGATCCCAAGTGTTCATTGAAGAATGAATGGATAAGCCAAATATATATATATATATATATACATATATATACATACAAACAGAACACATTTGGCATTACTAATGAAATATTAGTCAGCCTTAGGAAAAGAAAAAATCAAACACATGCTACAACATGGATGAACTTTTGAGGTCATTATGCTAAGTGAAATAAGCCAGTTACAAAGTGACAAGCACTGTGTGATTCTATTTATATGCAATGCTTTAGAAGTAATCAAAATCATAGAGACAGTAGAATGGTACTTGCCAGGGGCTCAGGGAGGGGGCATTACGTTTAATGGTTACAGCATTTTAGTTTGGCAAGATGAAAGGAGTCCTGGAGATGGATAGTAGCAATAGTCGCACAACAAATATGAAAGCATTTAAACCATTGAACTGTACACTTGAAAATGGTTAAGACAGTACATTTTGTGTTATGTGTAGTGTATCACAATTTTAAAAAATGGAAAAACTATGCAAATTGGGCTAGCATTTGGGCATGATTTGGAAGCAAGGAGAATTCAGCTTTACATTTTAAATCTTCATTTTAAATAGCTTTGGTAAGCTTTAAACCTAGGATTTGCTATAGGACTGGATACGGGGTGTGACAGAAAGAAAAACACATTCCCTAAATTGTTCAACCATGAGCATTCATTAAATGCAAATAGAGGCTTCCATTTAAAAAGTGGTGGAGAGATATTGAAGTTAATTTAGTTCTTGGACACTGATGTATTTGTCCTAATGTTTTTCTGGTTTTTATATTAGAATGACTTTATTTTACAATGTACATTATTTATACTAATTCTCCATACTTGTAAAGATTCTAGAAAGCTAACTTTCTCAGAGTATTCCTCGGTGGTATATAAAGATATGATATGCCTCATACTATTAAACTAAATAATTCAAGTACTTGCTCATATATGCCTATGATCAGGTAATCTCTTTTAAACAACATTTCTATCTGCTTTCCTCAAAAATGTCTCTTACTACCCATTCCTGATGACTAAAGATTCAGCATTTCAGCCTGAATTTGCAGCCATTCACAGCCTGAATTGTGCTCCAGTCTTTCTTCCACATTAATTTCTCACTATTCCCAAACATAAGCCATTTAAACCTCACCTCACAAGAATAGACACAGCCAATTTTCACCCAAACACATTGCTCCTAAATCTTGCTCTGTATTTTTTAACTCATGCAAATTCCTCTGCCTAGAATTCCTTTCTTTCTCAAATTCAAATTTCCAAACCCTTTAGGATGAAAGTTATGAAGTTATTTTCATGCATTTCCTCTTGTATCTGTGTTTCCAGTCACTAAGCTAACACAGGATTTGCTCTTTTAAAGACTGTGCTTATTCATTTCTTCTCTATTTATTGTCTTTAACAATTCAAGATTTGTGGATTATCTTTTGTGGGAAAGATCTTATTTACAGTCACCCTGAAGATGAATATCACATCTTACTTTTCCCTAACCACTATTATTGCATTTGTTTAATGCTCTCAATAAATACTTGTTGAATGAATGGATTTATTAATGCACACTTCTGAATTTTATTCTGACTTGGAAGATAAGTGCAGTGGACACCATTAGTATCCTGACTAATGTGACCCATTAGTACCCATTACCCACTGAGTCCAGTGCCTACGATGGTGGCTAACATCTGACACATGCCTGGACTCTCTCTTGACTTATGGGTGCAATCTCAGCTGGAGAAACCTGGAGATTAACCATCATCTCATTTAGCTGGTGATTGTCTGATAGGGTGGTACAAAAGCCCAACAACACTGTCTCTAAATTGGAACAAACTTATAGAACAATTTATAGTCCAGAACCATTTTGTGCCACTCTGCTCCCCACCATCAGGTTGAAGAGAGCTAGGCCTCTACCTATTTATGCTCTTCCCCTTCACTCTTTTCAGGTTCATCCTGAAGCACACTTTCTCAATAAATCATGTACATGCTAATCCTTGTTTCAGCCTCTGCTCTGTAAAGTCCAAATAAAACTTCTGGGTGGCCCAGGGAAATTGATACAGTTTAGGCCCTTTTGCTTGCATTTCAGAGGCCTAAATGATGCTAAGAGCTATACTGAGGCAATGTAATCTTGAGAACCAAAGTCTCTTTTGTTCTTTGCTTTTATTTGCTTATATTAGATGACAAGGGTCAGTCAGTTCAGTCACTCAGTCATGTCCAACTCTTTGCCACCCCATGGACTGCAGCACGCCAGACTTCCCTGTCCATCACTAACTCCCAGAGCTTGCTCAAACTCATGTCCATTGAGTCAGTGATGCCATCCAGCCACCTCATCCTCTGTCATCCCCTTCTCCTCCTGCCTTTAATCTTTCCCAGCAGCAGGGTTTTTTCCAATGAGTCAGTTCTTTGCATCAGGTGGCCAAAGTATTGGAGTTTCAACATTAGTCCTTCCAATGACAAGAATAGCTATTGAAAAAATTTTAGGTGGATAAAGTCTGTGCTCAGCTGTGTCTGACTCTGTGACCCTGTGGACTGTAGCCCACCAGGCTCCTCTATCCACGGGATTTCTCAGGCAAGAATACTGGAGTGGGCTGCCATTTCCTCCTCCAGGGGATCTTCCTGACCCAGGGTTCAAACCTCTATCTCCTGGGGCTCCTGCATTGGAAGGCAGATTCTTTGCCACTGAGCTACTTGGGGTTTAACAGATTAGGTCTAGCTATTTCTTTAAAAACCTCAATATGCCATTATTTTCTCCCATTCTGAAGGCTGTCTTTTTCACCTTGCTTACAGTTTCATTTGTTGTGAAAAATCTTTTAAGTTTCATTAGGTCTCATTTGTTTATTTGTGCTTTTATTTCCAATATTCTGGGAGGTGGGTCATAGAGGATCCTGCTGTGATTTATATCGGAGAGTGTTTTGCCTATGTTCTCCTCTAGGAGTTGTATAGTTTCTGGTCTTACATTTAGATCTTTAATCCATTTTGAGTTTATTTTTGTGTATGGTGTTAGAAAGTGTTCTAGTTTCATTCTTTTACAAGTGGTTGACCAGTTTTCCCAGCACCACTTGTTAAAGAGGTTGTCTTTTTTCCATTGTATATTCTTGCCTCCTTTGTCGAAGATAAGTTGTCCATAGGTATGTGGATTTATCTCTGGACTTTCTGTTTTGTTCCATTGATCTATATTTCTGTCTTCGTGCCAATACCATACTGTCTTGATGACTGTGGCTTTGTAGTATAGTCTGAAGTCAGGCAGGTTGATTCCTCCAGTTCCATTCTTCTTTCTCAAGATTGCTTTGGCCATTCGAGGTTTTTTGTATTTCCATATAAACTGTGAAATTATTTGTTCTAGTTCTGTGAAAAATACTGAAGAAACAGACAAAGAATTAATCTCAAAGATATACAAGCAACTCCTGCAGCTCAATTCCATAAAAATAAATGACCCAATCAAAAAAAGGGCCAAAGAACTAAACAGACATTTCTCCAAAGAAGAAATACAGATGGCTAACAAACACTTGAAAAGATGCTCAACATCACTCATTATCAGAGAAATGCAAATCAAAACCACAATGAGGTACCACTACACGCCAATCAGGATGGCTGCTATCCAAAAGCCTACAAGCAGTAAATGCTGGAGACGGGTGTGGAGAAAAGGGAACCCTCTCACATTGTTGGTGGGAATGCAAGCTAGTACAGCCACTATGGAGAACAGTGTGGAGATTTCTTAAAAAACTGGAAATGGAACTGCCATATGACCCAGCAATCCCACTTCTGGGCATACACACCAAGGAAACCAGATCTGAAAGAGACATGTGCACCCCAATGTTCATCACAGCACTGTTTATAATTGCCAGGACATGGAAGCAATGTAGATGCCCATCAGCAGACGAATAGATAAGGAAGCTGTGGTGCACATACACAATGGAATATTACTCAGCCCCTAAAAAGAATACATATGAATCTGTTCTAATGAGGTGGATAAAACTGGAGCCCATTATACAGACTGAAGTAAGCCAGAAAGATAAATACCAATACAGTATACTAATGCATATATATTGAATTTAAAAAGATGGCAATGATAACCCTATATGCAGGATAGAAAAAGAGACACAGATGTATAGAACAGACTTTTGGACTCTGTGGGAGAAGGCGAGGGTGGGATGATCTGAGAGAATAGCATTGAAACATGTATATTATGAAGTGTGAAACAGATCGCCAGCCCAGGTTGGATGCATGAGACAAGTGCTCAGGGCTGGTGCACTGGGAAAACCCAGAGAGATGGGATGGAGAGGGAGGTGGGAGGGGGGATCAGGATGGGGAACACATGTAAATCCATGGCTGATTCATATCAATGTATGGCAAAAACCACTACAATATTGTAAAGTAATTAGCCTCCAACTAATAAAAATAAATGAAAAAAAAAAAAAAACTCAAGGAGGAAGAGAAACCTAGAAAAAAAAATAAAAACCTCAATATGAAGTTATGATTAACTTGTCTCAGTCTAAATTCTATCAGGTATGAGATATGTATTAACTAAACATTGAGGATCAAGAACACATGTAACATGAAAACATAAAATTAGCTATTTATGAAAACTTTAAAAGTGTTCTATAACTTTAAAAATAGTAAAATAATAAGAAGTGAAAACGTGCCTTATTTTGATTACAGGAAGAGCAGTATCTTTCGGCTTACCAGGATAAAGGTGGCAATATTTAATTAAATTTGAATATATTGACAGAGAGGCAGTATTAGGGAACTATGGTTAGTTCAACAGCATATCTTTATTATTTTGTTCATTTGTTTTGTTTGGCTGCACCAGGTCTTAGTCTTGGTTGGCATTTAGGATCTTCATTGCAGCATGTGGTTTTTTTCTCTTTTGGGTTAGCTGTGGTGTTCCAACTCTTAGTTGCAGCATGTCGAATCTAGCTCCCTGACAAGGGATCAAAATCAGGTCCCATGCATTGGGAGTAAGAAGTCTTAGGCAATGGCCCACTGGAGGAAGTCCCTCAGTAGTGTATCTTCAGACTTTCCAGCATTTAAGTGGAAACATACATGCTTAGCTCAGTCAAAAGTGGTGAATGAAAGTGGTGAATGTTTCTGGACTAACATATTTTATTCCAATTTGAATCTCTGTGAGTGAGCTCAGCTATGTAGAGTGTGTGAAATGAGAAAGGAAGATTAAATCCAGTAAAATATTAATATTATGGGGCTGGGTTAATATGAGGACCCCAAAAGAAGGTTCACAAGCTAGACGGAAGTTTTGTAGAGAGAAGTGAGGCAGGAATCAGTAGAGAAAATATTTCAAGGAGAGGATGTTTAACAAATTTAAATTCTCCATTGAGATCATGATAAGAGTATAAAGGTGTCTATAAGAATGGATAAGAGTAGAAGGTATCTATTGGATTTGGTAGTTAAGAGTTCACTATTCTGGGGTGGACTGAGCAATGAAAGGGAGATGAAGTAATGGAACAGGGAGTCCATATTCTGATTTTAACAAGATTGACCTGAACTTCATTCATTTATTCTTCAAAGTGAAAGTAAACTTAGGATGGTAAAACTCATTCAAAATGGGGGACCAAATGTCCCCATATTTGGTGAGAGGTAAATTAATTAAAAAAAAAAAAAAACAGGTAAATACCTTAAAAATGACAAACTTAAAATGAGATTATTAATAGAAACATGAACCATATGAAAAAACGTATCTCTGACCCATCAATTGTGGCATTATGTGAAAATAACTTACTTTTTAAATAGCCCCCATGTCTATTCAGTGTCTCAAGCACACTGAATTACATAATGAGGCTACATATACAGTCGCTTTTCAACATGGCTCTGTGTTCTATTCCCACCCTGGGATCCTAGTTTCTTCTCAGACATATTAATGGGATGAAAAAGAATGACCCAAGCAACAGACTGCTTCAAGTTATCTGACCTCAAGCCCATCTCCACAGGGCACCTAGGCATAGAATTTGAGCTTTTCCTTTTCTGCCTTATAAATAATATCATTTATTAATATCTGCACGTAAGAAGGAAATGAAAGAAGCTCTTGTCCTTCACACCTCTGCCTATTTTTTCTATTTGCTTTTTAAAGCTATTTTTATTGTGATAAAATATAAATAACATAAAACTTAGTATCTTAAACATTTTGCATGGGCAGGTGACTGGTGTTTAATGCATCCATATTGTGGTGCAGTCCTCATCACCATCCTTCTCCTTAGCTATTTTTTCATCTTTCAAAACTGAAACTATGTGTCCATTAAACACAATTTTCCCCCCTCTCCTGAACCTTTGGCAACCACCATTTTACTTTCTATCTCTATGATTTTGACTGTTCTAGGGTCTCATATAAGTAGAATCATACAGTGTTTGTCTGACTTATTTACTTGGCATAATGGTCTCAAGATTCATCCAAGTTGTAGCATGTGTCAGAATTTCCTTTCCCTTTCTGCCTTTTTAAAGGTGCGCCTCAAGCAATGACATATAGGATAATGTGACAGTCCTTCTACACATTGATTCTAAGTAGATTTGACCAGGCAGTAGAAGACATCATAAGTTCTTTTTTATTTCTTTTTCTCATGCTTTCACCTTTTGCCTTTTAGTATAAATTCTTCCCAAACTCCTCTCCAAGTCTTTCCTCAACATAGTGCTAAGTAGACCATTTGTGATGCCACATTTACTTTATTTTTGTGCGTTTTCCAATTATAGCTCTATTATAATAAGGTGACGTCCCCTCTGAGGGAATAATCTTGAAAGTTTCATGTGTCATTTTCAGTCTTCTAAAATCTTACCATTACCTGGTTAAAATCCCAGTGGATTCTTGGCTTACTTCACTTCCCACATTTTTCTGGTAGTAGCTAGCCTGGGTCACTTACAACCCACACTGGCTGTTCAAAAACACCATGACTATAAATAATCTGCTCAGGGATCATCCAGAGTAGAAAGTGGTGCTCGGGAGCTCTTAAGGCTTGCCATTTTCTTGCCTTAAGAGTCTGTCTTAACATGCAATATAGTGAGAAAGCCTTTGTCTAAGGCTCAGAATCCCAGATTTCAGCCCTACTTCTGTCACATACCTACCATATGCCCCCATAGAAGTCTTGTGATTGAGTTTTTTCATCGTTAAAGGATCAGAATAATGCTTGTTCTACTGAACTGGCAAGATTGATTGCAGACTAAATAAAATAATGTGAAAAGACTTCAAAGACTCTAAAGTCCAATAAAAAGGTATGTTGTTGTCATATGTGAGAAAAAAAAAAAGGAAGCAAGCAGGGCCTAAATTAGATGTGTCCAAATATTTGTGGCTTCTCCAGTGGCTCTGGTCAAGTGTCTGCCTGCAATGCAGGAGACCCTGGTTTGATCCCTGGGTCGGGAAGATCCCCTGGAGAAGGGAATGGCAACTCACTCCAGTATTTTGCCTGGAGAATCCTGTGGACAAAACAGCCTTGCAGGCTACAGTCCACAGGGTCGCATAGAGTTGGACACGACTGAGCATGGCACACACACAAATATTTATGATTAGGAGTTGAAAGTAAACTAAGAAAAAAATTTTTTTTTTTTAATTTACCGATATTATTTTCAAGCCTCCAAACTTTGGAAACTGATATTCTATTTCAGGGCTTCCCAGGTGGCACTAGTGGTAAAGAATACGCCTGCCAAAGCAGGAGACATAAGAGACGTGAGTTCGATCCCTGGGTGGGGAAGATTCCCTGGAGGAGAAAATGGCAATCCACTCCAGTCTTCTTGCCTGGGAAATGCCATGGGCAGAGAAACCAGGCAGGTTACGGTTTAGTTCTATTTCAACTACTAAGTGATGCCAGCCTTTCAAATACCACATTCCTTTGGGGCTCATCCTAATACTCTTTCTGAGTCTTTCAATTCTTGTTTTGGCAAACTCACTAACATAGTCGACATAAAAAATGAATATAAAGGGAAATGTAGAGTGGGAAAAAATGATGAAATATTAAAAGTCCAAAATATGTATTTGCCTGAGGGCAGGAAAGCTTAAATATGTAAAATTGAGGCTTGATATAAGTTTCAACCATACTTTGTAGAATCAAATAGTTCTAATCAATAGTTCTAATATGTATTATGCACTTTCTTCTGAACTCAAAAAAGAATGATTTATCAACTGATGGTCAAGCTTATCTAGGAAGCAAGAGGAATTTATTACTTATTTACAGTAAAACATTAGCTTTAACACTAAGGGACTTTTTGAGGTCACCTACCCCTCCTCTGCTTACTGGCAGAAAACGCCCAAATATATTCAAAGTACAATAATTTATTTACTGACTAGTGTTTTTATTCCTTGCTTAAAATATGAACAAGTTCTGAGTTCTCACAGAGGTATGTACATCCCACACTCTTTCCCTATAACTTAAATCATATTCTGAGATCACTAAAAATGTGCCACCCTATGTTGATTATTTCAGTCTTCTTTATTGAATTTTCAATTACAACAGCTAACAAATTGGTAATCTGGCATAAGAGCAACCAACTTTGCTTTATCTTTTCCCATAATTACCAATGATTTTGTTCCAGGCATTATATAATTAACTTTCATATGGTATAATTTTTATGCCCGAAATTATATAGTATGTTGTCAAATTTAAAGTGCTATAAATAGGTATAGGTCAACAAGTCACTTACAAAGATTCACATTTGAAATTAATTTGATATAAATACAGCTTTCAAATTTTTAAAATAAAATACAGCATTCAATGTTTAATGTTTGATGCTTGTTTTGTGTTATGGATCCTCATGTGCTCTAAGATTTATAAATACCTGTCACTAGCATCAGACTGTGAGCCCCTTGAAGTTGGAGACTCTTTTTTTCATTTGTGCATTTTTTTCTGACTAACCATGCTTGGCACAGAGCAAGTGCCACATAAAAAATATGTTGAGTGAATGAAGGAGTCTTAGATGTTGCAGACGATATTCCTACACAATAGATATTGCTTTTGGGACCTAATTTTATTTGAATGCCAATTTTCCCTGCACTTACTCTAAACCAAATATAGCAATAAATATCCCTATTGACATGGTTCTAGGAATGATTATGTGATCCAGTCCCAGTCAGTAAGTTATAAAGGAGACTCCACTGGGGTTTTCTGGGGAAAAATTTTCTTTTCTAATGAAGGAGATAGCCATAAAAGTAGAATACTATTTATTCTGCTTGACCTTTCCTTCACTTGGGGAAATGACAGGTTAAAATGTAAAACCTTGTCCCTGAGGACAAGATCTCCCTGATACTATGAGGATGACAGCCCCGCATGCACAGGGTGCTGGGAGTTGGGAAGACAAAATGAAAGTGAAGTCGCTCGTTCGTGTCCGACTCTTTGTGACCCCATGGACTGTAGCCTGCCAGGCTCCTCCATCCATGGGATTTTCGAGGCAAGAATACTGGAGTGGGGTGCCATTTCCTTCTCAAGGGGATCTTCCCAACCCAGGGATAGAACTCGGGTCTCCCGTGTTGCAGGCAGACTCTTCACCATCTGAGCCACCAGGAGTCTTGTTCATGTATATCTTCGCCTTTCTGCACAGACTGGGCTTTATGATGTCCAAGGCTAAAAGATAAGGGCCCTCTGTCTCTCCAGGGAAGAGAAGGGATGGATGCACCAGCTGTCCCATACAGGCTTTGAGACATAATTTCCAGGCTCGTCTCCCGTGGTGAGAACCCTCACTGTATGCGCAGGAGGCAGCAGGCTTCCTAGTGTTGCCTAGAGAAGAATTGGGGGACAAGGAACCTGTGGAAGATGCTGTGGGAGGAAGTATTGTGTTCTCTGCTCTAAAGCCTTTCATATTTCCTGTCAGAGTGAATAAATATATATACACATACACTGCCTAATACCAGGTATTTTAGAACATGTAGGATTGGTATATCAATTCTGTAATCTCTCATGTGAGAGACTTGTATGTCTTTATTTCTAAAAACATTTTTAAACATGTGTCCTGTTACATTTAATTAAAGACATCCTAACTGGAACAGAATTAATCTACTTCTTACTTAGATTCATATGGTGTGGCAATTTTCTTGGGAGTACTTTGAAAGGACCTCTATCTAATGTATGCTTAGTTTCTTAGGAAATTCATAATATTCAGCCAAATTGTAAACCTTCTGTTTACCATATCTATAGCATACTGTCAAAAATATAAGGTTTGTGTACATTCAGATCCAGGTTTTCATGCTAATTCTAGAATTTATTGGCTGCATGTGTGTGTGGTCAGTTGCTAAGTCATGTCCAACTCTTTGCAACCCCATGAACTGGGGACCCACCAGACTCTTCTGCCCATGGGATTTCCCAGGCAAGAATACTGGAGTGGGTTGCCATTTCCTTCTCCAGGGATCTTCCTGATGCAGGGATCTAACTTGCATCTCCTGCATTGACAAGTGGATTTTTTTTTTTTTAACCACTAATCCACCTGGGAAGCCCAGAATTGATTTGCTATATGATACTTAACCTTTGTTCTAAGCTTGAGTGTCACCATTTGTAAAGTGAGTAAAACAATATTTATATCATAGGGTTTTATAAGAGTTAAATGAGATAATTTATGTAAAGTACTTAGCAGGATGCTTGGCATAGAATAAGTGCTTTTTAAAACCGGTAATTTCAGTGAGTGAAGTAGAAATTCAACTACTACTATAATTACTGAGAAGTGTGTCAGTGTATAATCTAGATGTATTTTTCAAATTATAGATGCTTAGCCCCTACTCCTATCACTCTCACAAAGGGAGATACTAAATTAATCCTTCAGGTGATAATCTTTACCAATGGAAGTCTCCATTACTGATGGAACTATGTCATATAGCTCCAGTATGACTAATATTTTCACAGGGCTTCCCTGGTATCTCAGACGGTAGAGAATCTGCCTGCAATGCAGGAGACCCAGGTTCAATTTCTGAATCAGGAAGATCCCCTGGAGAAGGGAATGGCAACCCACTCCAGTATTCTTGCCTGGAGAATCCCATGGACAGAGGAGCCTGGCGGGAAGCAGTCAATGGGGTCGCTAAGAGTCAGACACAGCTGAGCGATTAACATACTTTCATACAGAGCCAAAACAAATGGCATAGAATCATGGCATTAATAAATCTGCTTATTTTTTATAGGTCTTCTTCAGCAGGATGATATTTTTATGTTTGCTGACAAACAACATGCTTCCTCATGTTTCTTCTCTATCCCATTTGATCTGATTTCCAGACTGTTTGGTCTTCCTATCCTTAATTGTGAATGCCTTGTAGTTTGTTAAAATGTTTTCAAAATATGTTACAGAGAAATAACACCAATAGTTCCTCTCCAAGTAGCATAAACAGTGAAGATCATAGATCCTACTGTTTTTCTTCATCTAATGTTTTATTTTTGGAAGTATGCTTGAAGAGAAGTCGCTCAGTCATATCCAACTCTTTACGACCCCATGGACTGTAGCCCACCAGGCTCCTTGGTCCATGGGATTTTCCAGGCATGAATACTGGAGTGGGTTGCCATTTCCTTCTCCAGAGGATCTTCCTGACCCAGGGATCGAACTCGGGTCTCCTGCATTGTAGGCAGACACTTTACCGTCCAAGCTACCAACTCTTTTAGTATTGTGGTAGCCACCACTGGCTCATACTATGCTTGTATCAGGTTCTATTTTTTCCTGCATGCCTTCTTTAAGCCAAGATCCTGTAATGCACATTGGGAATAAATTTAGGCAGTCTTTATTTTCATTATAATTAATCTTACTAGTTTTAATTCATTATTCCATCTTATTGGGAAACCTTGCTTATGTTCTTTCATATTTTCAAAAATATATTTCTGATTATATAAATAATACTTGTATAGGAGAAAATTTGTTGGAAATACAAAATAGTAAAATATTAGCAAAGTTTTTTTTTTTCTTCAAAACACATTGATAAAATTCACACTGCCTAGTTGTACATCGTTCCATGTTTTTGTGCTCACATATTTATGCAATTGCCTTAATAGGTCACATGATTTTATTATCTTCTCTTTTAAATTTAACTGTTTGAAATATATTTTGGTACTATGTATGGCTGCATCCCAGTTGTGGTATAACCAGCCCTTACTTTAGACAAACCATCCTTAATTTATTAAGTTCAAGTTAAGAAACGGAACAGACTCAGATGTGGTGACTGGTGTCACATGCTGAGCACTCTCCTCCAGATTGCCATCACTCTATCAATCACTCTTTGAACACAGGTATGCTTTCACATACTTAAGCTATCCTTCAAAGTGTACATCTCCATCATGTTCACAATAAAGGTTTTCATTCAATCATTTATTCATTGATTAGTTTACGAAATAGAACTTAGAAAAGTCTATGTATTATGTAAAGCACTGCACTCCAGTATACAGATACAAATTGAATAAAAACATTTTATATCTTGAAAATACAGTTCCCTGAGAAGCAAGGAGATTTATACAAATATCTCTGAAGTGTGCTAGTTGCTGAATGTACAAAAAGTTATGGGAGTTAAGAGGAAAGAAATTTATTATTTCAAAGGGAACAGAGAAAGTTTCCATGTTATCTGAGATACTTGGATCAAATTTCAAATTGAATTCAGGAGATAGCTTGGGAGCAGATGATGGCTGAGGAAAAGATTTTAAACTATTATTACTTTGATGCTAACAGAAAGGAGAAAGCAAATGAAACATAAAGAGTAAAAATTCCATTTTTATTGTAACCATAACTCTAACCTTTGAAGAATAGCTGCTCAAAAGAAATTGACTTTGGTCAAATTTAGGACACTGCAATCTGCATATATTTGCCTCTATCTCTGCAAATCCTTATTGAGTAGAGGTTTCCAAAATCAAGTAGCAGGCCTTGGATTGGTAGGTCAATGATAACTGATTTAAGAATGTCAAGGTCTGGGTTATAAGTAGGGTGAAAAGTATATCTGAGATCTTTAGCTGGTCAGGCAGGGCTGAGTAACAGTGACATGGATAGGGCGTTTTGCAAAACTTGGGCTTTTTTTTTTTTTTGACAGCATGAAAGATATATGCAATTGCCAATCACCGCTGCAGATATTGATCACCATCAAAAGAAAAGAAGTTTATGCTGATCTGTGCAGAACTCTATTATGAGTTTAACTGCTGTTTCATTTAGTTGCTAAGTTGTGTCCAACTCTTTGGCGACCCTACATGTTCCTCTGTCCATGGGATTTCCCAGGCAAGAACACTGGAGTAGGTTGCCTGTCCTTCTTCAGGGAATCTTCCTGACCCAGGGATCAATTCACATATCCTGCACTGACTGGCAGATTCTTTACCACTGAGACACCAGGGAAGCCCCTATGAATCTAGTAATGGTAGGAGTAGTGTTAGTCGCTCCATCATTTCTGACTCTTTGCAATCCCATTGATTGTAGCCCACCAGACTCCTCTCTCCATGGGATTCTCCAGGCATGAATTTAGTACACTTTCTCATACTCTGAAGATGGGTTATAACTGCAAGTATGAATTCTGTTAAGCAGTTTCTGAGACAAAATAACTACAGCTAAGCTGACATGATTCTTCCCTACCCACAGTTTTAGCAGTAAATAGCCTAAAAATGTTAGCAATAGATAACCTTCATTCAAAGATAATCATCAGAAACTAGATAATATCTGGATTTTACCAAAGTATTTGAAGGAAAATGGTAGAAATTAACTTTAAAACTGAGATTGTAAGGACATAAGGAAACTTCTGCGAGGTATAGAAATGGTCTGGATCTTGTTTGTAGTGGTGCTGTCTTCAGGTGAGTATATATCTGTCAAAACCCATTTTCTACTTGCACAGAGTGTCAAGGTCAGTTAGTAGAAAGCACTTAGCATTTTCTATTTCCTGAGCTCACAACTTTGGGCATGTGCAATGAGGTACCCAATACTAGAAATTTACTCTTGAGAAAACTAACATATATAATGATGAATTTACTTGCCCATTGCTACACAGGTATAAACTCTTAAGACACAGATTTGGGATTTAAGCTAGCCTCTATAACAATGGTAACTCTTATAAGTGACACAAATCACCCTGTAGTTCTTAAAGGACTCTTAAAGGACACAGCTAGCAATTGTCTGAACTCCCTGAGGAAAGAGACAATGTAAACCTAGATCATTTCTATTTTGCTATATTATTGCAAAAAGTACTTATACGGTTATTATTTTCTCTGACATTACAGTTGAGAACTCCTGTGTGGATTAATTCTTGGTTTTATTATCTAGGGGCTTAAACTGTAAATTTTTTTAAAATAACCTTTTTCATTTAGATTATCTAAAAGTCTAGGAGTCTCATAGCTCAGTTGGTAAAGAATCTGCCCGAAGTGCAGGAGACCTGGGTTTGATCCCTGGGTTGGGAAGATCCCCCGGAGAAGGAAATGGCAATCCACTCCAGAATTCTTGCCTGGAGAATACCCATGGACAGAGGAGCCTGGTGGGCTACAGTCCATGGGGTCACAAAGAGGCAGACATGACTGAACGACTAGGCACAGGAGTCATATATAATATATTTGTCATTTCTAGAGTCTTCAGCCCTTGGTCATTCTCTACTGAAATATCTATCTGCTGCTCAGACGCAATTTTGAATGGATGCTTAGGTAAACAGAATCTGCTGAATGATACCATAAATCCCACTGCTTGGCGTTGTCGTGGGGACTGAAGGATATGCCAAGACTGTTAAATACATTTATTTGAAGAGAGTGCTTGGGTTTTTGACCAATTGTAACAATAGAAGAGAAAACAACAGCATTTTGAAAAGGGAAGAGTTGTAATTCTTTATTTTAGGAAAAGTAACTAAGCTTCTTGTGGGGAAGGTATCAGGTTGAGAAAACCACAGAACAACTGCTTTTAACATTTAGACTTTTGGCAGTGGTGAAAGCAGACCACAGTGCAGATGCAGGTGGAAAAAAAATAAATTTAGCCCCTAAGACAGGGCTAGATCAGATAGGCAACAACAAATAGCAGACTTCTCTTTAAAGAGGGAGCACCTTGGTATTTCAACAAGCAGGGCATCCAGCACTGGACAGCACGGGTTTGAATCTAACTCTTCTTTCCTGCCAGCCTTGTGACCTTGAAAAAGTGACATGTACACGCTGAGTCTCCATGTGGTCATCTGTACAATGATAATAATTTCCCTAACTCACATTAACTAATAAGATAAGGTACTTGGAGACAAAAGCAGTAAATAACTGTATACATGTGAATTGTTACTATATTTAATATGGGTATCTATGATGCAATGATAATTTACTTCTAGTGTCCTTTCACATGTGTGAATTGGATGTTGGATTCTAGACCAACCAGTATCTAAATTTACAAGTTGAAAGCCAAACTTTATTCTTTAAAAGAGTTTTTTTTCCCTCCCTTTTAAAATTTTGCAAAATTGCATTAAATACCTGCATGCATTATAGTTTGTGAAGATAGAGTTTAATGGCAAAACTAGAAGGTTTTAATCTACTCACTCTTGCAAGTTAATTAGAACTTACTAATAATCATTGGATTCTGTATTGAGGATGCAGATGACCAAAGATCAGTTTTGTTGCAGGATTAAAACACAATTCTTATTATAGTTCTAACAAGCACAATCTTTGAGAATTTAAAAATATATTATGGCATTTCTAAAATATGTTTTTATGTCTATATATTGAAGATGATGAAAACTGATTTTCCTATCTCAAAGAAAATTCATATACAACATCTAAGAATGAATCACCAACAAGGGCCTAAATGAAAACTTGGAGCTGTTCTCTCATTTTTCAAAGAACATTTACTGTTTCCTATCTAACAGACCTTAGAGTTTTCCTTTATTATTGAAAAGTTTGACTTCATCAATGGTCACTAACATTTTTACAAGTAATTTTCTTTTCCCTCAGATTGAAAAGCTTATAATCTTTATGTTGAACTACATCACTTTACAAATTTAGTCTGTAAAACAGTAATAAAAATCAAAGTTCTGCACCTTCATATCTCCTATCTGGATCTGTTGTTATCAGCAATAATAATAATCACCATAAGAGATTCCCCGGTGGCTCAGCAGTAAAGAATCTGCCTAAATGCAGGAAATGGGTTCAATCCCTGGGTCGGGAAGATCCCCTGGAGGAGGAAATGGCTACTCACTCCATTTCCTGGAAAATCCTATGGACAGAGGAGCCTGGTGGGCTACAGTCCATGGGGTTGCAAAGAATCAGACATAACTGAAGAGGCAGATCCAAAAAAAGAAAGTCAACACTCAATGGGTCCTGACAGAGATATATGCCTATTCAGTGAAATGTCCCAAAGACAAACTCAAGGAGAAGTGCTTCTGAAGGAGACTGTTATCAAGATTCCAAAACCCATCTGTTCTGTGAGTCTTCTCTGCATGACAGAGGCCCCATGACTTCAGTTCTAGTGGGTGGAACCTACAGAACTATGATTCAGCTCAGTTCCTTGGTTCTATCACAGTAAAACTTAAGGCTATGCCTTGTACACATGTACACATAGTATATATGTCTACTGTATGCGTGTGTATTCTAAATTACATTGTGAAGGAGAAGGATGAAAGAAGCAGCTTGTACAGATGAAATTATGAAATATTTGGTTATGGATAATAGTTTTAGTCTTGTTAGTCCTAGGCAGAAAAATTATTTCCTAGTAATAAGAAAATCCTGCATCATGAAGATATGTAGCAAGGAATAGCAATTCATTTTACAATTTACTTTGCTGCCATAGGATACTTCTCTCTAAAAGTGATACAGAAACTTTAAATATGAGTAAGGAAATATTTGTTTCACATTGTAACATTATTAATGTTACTTGTGTTCAGTATCAAAGTAAAAAAGTTATTCAAGAAGCATCCAAACTATGCAATAAGAACTAAAGCTATGTAATTTAGTATTATGTTATGGTAATGTATTGGCTTCCCAGGAGGCACTAGTGGTAAAGAACCCACTTGCCAATGTAGGAGACTCAAGAGATGTGGGTTTGATCCCTGGGTCAGGAAGATATCCTGAGTAGGGAATGGCAACCCACTGTAGTATTATGGCCTGGAAAATTCCACGGGCAGAAGAGCCTACAGTCTATGGACTGCAAAGGGTCGAACACACCTAAACAACTCAGCACACGTGGTAACATATTACATGTTTGTGTGAGATTATATAGTTGACCCACTGAGCCATGAGCCAAACAATACTGAGGAGATGGTTCTGATTCTTGCCTGGTGTTAAGGTGATGGTGGCTCAAGTGTATTATTAGTAGTGTACTCAGTAACATGAAGAAGTACAGTCCAATTAGTTAATGTTGACCTTCATAACAAAGTAAATCTAAACCTTACTGATTACTTAATCTGTGCTAGTACTGTGCTAAATGTTTTATAAGTATTTCTAATTTAATCCCGGCAACAATCTCATAAGATGGTTTTTGTTAGTGTCTACATGTTTAGATAAAGAAATGGAGAGTGAAGTTAAGCATTTCACTCTTATTTACAAGCTGGTTAAGTGGTTGTTAACTCAGTCCCTGAACTTTTTGCTTAATCACAGAAAAACTGCTATATCAGCATACTGACCATGACAGTTAATTTACTTACATACGTTTAATCCTATTGTATTTTTAATGTTAGATACTATTTTAAAAAATCAAAATTAAATCCAATTTATATCCTGTCTCTAATGCATGCTTACTTTCCTATAGCTAATGTGACTGGAGAACAACATTCAGCACAGTTTCTTTGTGGAAAAATGTTCAGAATGACTGACTCAGTCATGTTCTCATTAAATAAAACTTTAGTGAGTGTCTATTATGTGTATTGAAATGTAAGGTAAAAAGCTGAACTAGACACAGATCAGCCCTGCAGAATCTTTTGTTCCAATAATGGAGATGGCAGGAATACTGCCAACACCAAATGAAATAAAAGACCAGACTTAACACAGAAGATGCAATTATTACAGAATGATTATCCGCCTTACTCTAAAAGACCATCAGGAACAAGTTTACCTTGCCTTATGTGGCTCTTGACCACCTTTATCTATCATCACCAGATTTTTTATCCACACGAAGTCCTGTACATTTTAAGACCTTTCCCCTGATCTCCTACACTTGAGATTTGTGTCTCTCTGGAATTCCTCCATAAATTCACCTTCTTTTCATGGTTTTTCCTTGGTACTCATCTGCTCCCTGTCTACTAACAACACTGCTTGTCCAAAAGCCTCTCTGGACAATTGAAGTGTGTCAATTTTTTCTCCCATGTTCTATGTACCAGAGACCCTAAGAGTAGAATGAATAATTCTTGCTCCTCAAAGCCCTCATATATTTTGATGTATAGGCCATCAGGAGGAATCACCTGCCAACCTTCCAGACATTTCCTCCTGACACGCCTTCTTATTAACTGAAAAACTGGGGATCTGGTCACTGTCTTGTTACTGCATCATCTCTCTTGTCATCATTCTTCCTTAACAATTTTTAAATTAAAAACAAACAAGCAAACAAACCCGTGGCTGTTCTGGGTCTTCATTGCTGTGCATGGGTTCTCTCTAGTCGTGGTAGGCACTGGCTACTCTCTACTTGCTGGGCGCAGGCTTCTCATTGCATGGTTTTCTCTTGTCGCAGAGCAAGCGCTCTAGGTGTGTGGGCTTCAGGAATTGTGGTGCATTTGCTCAGGTTGCTGTGATGTACAGGCTCAGTCCCCCTGGGGCATGTGGGATCTTCCTGGACCAGGGATTGAACCAGTGTTCCCTGCATTGCAAAGCGGATTCCCAACCATTGGGCCACCAGGGAAGCCCATCTCCTGTCACTATTCGTGGTGAATTTAAAAAAAAAAAAACATGGAGGAGGGCTCCCCTGGTGGCTCAGTGGTGAAGAACCTTCCTGCCAGTGCAGGAGACATGGGTTCGATTCCTAATCTGAGAAGATCGTACACGCCATGGAGCAACCAAGCCTGTGTGCCCCAACTACTGAGCCTGTGTTCTCGAGCCAAGGAGCTGCAAATAGTGAGTCCATGTGCCTCAGCTACGGAAGCCCCTGGGTCTTCGAGCTGATGCTCTGCAACAAGAGAAGCCACTGAAACAAGCAACACTGGCCACAAGTAGAGAAAAAGCCTGCACAGTGATGAAAACATCCACCACAGCCAAAACTTAACAAATAAAGTTTAAAAAAACATGGAGGATATATCTATATTATATAACATTATATTCTAAAGATGATATGTAGACTACTACGTAAGTACGTATATATACACGTGTGTGTGTGTTAGTGTATGCACTTATACCCTAGCATTCCATTTTAGTATCCTTCTCTCCTGGTCATTGTCAACAACTAACATACGACATTCAAACTTGTTATTTCAAACATCCCTCACTTAGATTTGCACTGCTTTCAGTTATCTTATTCTATGCCCACTTTGATGCTTCACTCCTATCAGGACCTCTCATTCATTGCTGTTACCAATTCTCATTTTCTATCACCACACTTTTATTGTCACTTCCCCACACTCTCTGTCTTAGATTCTATTCACTTAGATTTCACCAAATATATATGAAGTGTCCAAATCTGCGCAGCAGTGAATAGCCTAAGTAAACTCCATGACCACCAGAAATCCATGATTAGTGATAATGGTCCATTGCTGGAATCATTCTCCTAGTTCCACTTATTCTTCTCTGTTCATTTTACACTCCTTTGACAAAATATCATTCATGCTTTTATCCAGTTATTTGCTGGATCAAATTTCCATGATTGAAAAAGACAAACCTAGTCAACCACTTCTAATTTAAATGTATAACCAAAGATTTCAGGTAGTTCAGTTCAGTTCAGTTCAGTTACTCAGTCATGTCCGACTCTTGGCGACCCCATGGATGGCAGCACACCAGGCCTCTCTGTCCATCACCAACTCCCTGAGTTTATCCAAACTCATGTCCATTGAGTCGGTGATGCCATTCAACCATCTCATCCTCTGTCGTCCCCTTCTCCTCCTGCCTTCAATCTTTTTCAGCATCAGGGTCTTTTCAAATGAGTCAGCTCTTCGCATCAGGTGGTGAAAGTATTGTAGCCTCAGCTTCAACATCAGTCCTTCCAATGAGCACTCAGGACTCATCTGCTTTAGGATGGACTGGTTGGATCTCCTTGCAGTCCAAGGGACTCTCAAGAGTCTTCTCCAACACCACAGTTAAAAATCATCAATTCTTCTGCACTCAGCTTTCTTTATTGTCCAACTCTCACATTCATACATGACTACTGGAAAAACCATAGCTTTGACTAGACAGACCTTTGTTGACAAAGTAATGTCTCTGCTTTTTAATATGCTGTCTAGGTTGGTCATAACTTTTCTTCCAAGGAGTAAACATCTTTTAATTTCATGGCTGCAATCACCATCTGCAGTGATTTTGGAGCCCAGAAAAAAAAAGTCAGGCACTGTTTCCACTGTTTCCCCATCTATTTCCCATGAAGTGATGGGACCATATGGCATGATCTTAGTTTTCTGAATGTTGAGCTTTAAGCCAACTTTTTCACTCTCCTCTTTCACTTTCATCAAGAGGCTCTAGTTCTTCTTCACTTTCTGCCATAAGGGTGGTGTCATCTGCATATCTGAGGTTATTGATATCTCTCCTGGCAATCTCGATTCCAGCTTGTACTTCTTCCAGCCCAGCATTTCTCATGATGTGCTCTGCATATAAGTTAAATAAGCAGAGTGAAAATATACAGCCTTGATGTACTCCTTTTCCTATTTGAAACCAGTTTGTTTGCTGTTCCATGTCCAGTTCTAACTGTTTCTTCCTGACCTGCTTACAGATTTCTCAAGAGGCAGGTCAGATGGTCTGATACTCCCATCTCTTTCAGATTTGCTTGGCACTAAAATCCTACGATTTCCTGGTTAGTTCATTTTGCTGCATTCTGATATAGTAATTTTACCCTTTCTCCTCTAACTTCCTCACCCTAACTTCTCATTCACCCTTTTCATGTACAGTTACTGATCTCACCTTATCTCAAAAGACAATAGAAATATCAAGGGACAAAGTATTGCAAGGGATAAATTCTTCCTGCATTTTTCTACACCTGACCTTCCACTTGGTTGTAGGCCCCATCCCTTCTCACTAAATTTAAATACATTGCTTTTGCAGTTTTTTCCCCCTTTTTACTTTGTTTCCTCCCTATCAAATAATTCCCAAAGCATCCCAATACACCCAAACCTCTCTTAAATAAAGTGAAAACACATGTACATATAAATAGATCTCTGTCTTTTTGTCTCTGTCTTGGTCTACCTATATTTATATCACCTATGTCTATATGTATACATAAAATGTTGAGTATACAGCATGTATAATGTTGAATATATAACATGTAGATATAAAATCTTGAATTAGATTGCAGTTTTTACATGGAAAGAAAGCAATTTGAGAGATTAAATTACTCAAAATTTATCAGTACCTCATCTATCTATCTAGATAAAAATATAAGATTATTTATTATAAGACATGTGACTTCACGTTATTGAACTTTCTCAGCTGAGACAAATGTCACACTTCTGTAAGGATTACAGAAATGCAGCACGCCTTAATGTATTACATATATATATATCATATCTATATATTGCATACCATATCTATTTATTTATCAAAAGAAATAAAAACAGATTTAATCCAAAAAGGATCAAGGGAAATACTGCATCAGTTATTATTGCTATCTTTCCACATCTAGTAAAAACTAGATGCCACAAATAAGTCAGAATAATATAAAAACCTAGAATTCACTGTGAGTCAACTGAGTGACTGAACAACAGCAATAAAATAAATATATGTTACTTTGATTTAACAGGACAACATGGGACATTAGAAATAATATCATTCCAGGGACCTAGAGAGATTGAGACTTGCTGATAGATGATGGTGACCACCATTCTCAGGCTACACAATCCATGAAGATAGAGCTGGGGACCAACATGGACAAGCCCTTCCACTTCTAGAGGTATAGAAATTATGGCAGGACTCAAGGATTGAGTCCTTCTTAACTTAGAAGATTTTTTTTACCTATTTCACAGTAATATTAACACAATGATGATTTAAATTTTCAACATTACAGTTTTAACAATCACTGCATTGAGGAATGTATAGTTATATAGTGGTATAAAAAATAAAACTGGCAGGTTGTCTTAGAAGAAAATACATGAAGAAAATGCTCATTAATCATTTCTGCTCCCCAAATGAAATAAACTAGAACGAAACAATCACCCAACAGTGACTCTTAAAAATTCTGATATATTAAGTCTGGTCTTTTCTTGGCTTGCTTCAAAGATGCTTAGTGTAGTAGGAGCCACTTAAAGCATTTATCATGAGAATAAATGCAAAGTGATTGTGAAGCATGTGGCCTTTAAAACTCCTAGCTAAGAAAGGTGTCACAGTTCTGGGATGACTGCTGCAATGCCAAGACAGGTTCTTGATTTTATTATGAAAATAAAATTTCATAATGATGACAATCACTGCTGGCAAGAATGCATTTTTTTGGGGGGAGGTCTTCTTCAGCGCTCACAGAATCTAGTGCATCAAATTTAGAAACGCAACAGAATTCTTTTAACACAGAAGTTTTATTCTTCTGTTGCTTTACAGTAGAATGAAATAAAGGAGCAGACTGTCGAGCATTTTAAGCATACAGCCTTCCTGGTTCATGTGCTCTTGTTGCTCATGAGTCATTTTCTTTCCTTCTCCTTCTCTCTCTCCCTATCTCCCTTCCTTCTTTCTTTCCTTTCTCTCTTCCTTCCTTCTTACCTTCCTTTCTCCCTTTCTTCTTTTCCTCCATCCTACATCATCCAGTTAACATGATTTGAATGATTACTTTGTGCCAGGAAAGTCTTTAGAAAAGTATGTAATTAGAATAGCATGTATTTTCTGCTAAAAACACAATTATGCCTTATGAAAAGGATGGAAAGTGGTATTTCCTAGCTTTTTATGGGATCATCAAGAAAGACATGACAGATGCATCTTCAAGGGTAAATAATGGCTCACCAGAAAAATCAGATAGAAGAAGAAACAGGACGTGACAACTCAAGAGATTTGAATGAGACATGGTATACTGGGAACTGCTATTATTTTCAATGTCTAGAGACCAAGAGGCATATGTTTGATTGCAAATGATGATGCATCATTTATATAATACTGACCTTCAAACTTGGTTTGTTGATTATGGAGGGTGATTAAGATGTTTAAAGCAAGGTATTGGTATTGGTACAAGGTATTGGTACTGTTCTGCCTGTGAATTAGAGGAATCAAGTCTGAGGAAGGGAATTCAGATAACAAGCAAACATAAAAAAGAAGTGTGATAAAATGGAAGGAGCATGGGCTTTAAAGCAGAGGCTTAATTTTAAATCCATTAGATAAAAATAATAACTAAGGTTGCTATGGTACTTTGTAAATTATCAAATATATTACATGTATCATTTCATTTTAATTAAATTATTTAACTATGTTTAAGAAGTTCTCAGCTTCTCTGGAAATGTGTTATAATCTACCTATTACCTTCAATATACTGTAAAACTCTATGGTCCAGCCAGGCAATATCCTCTGGCAGAATTGTTTATTTCTTATGTATTTCAACCTGGAAAGTGTATCAGTGTTGCCCTCTTGGACAAGGATAAAATATCAATATGATGACAAAAATCAATATATTCACTTCCTTTTAACATAAAGTATAACTATGTAAGAAATACCAAATGTAGAGTTTAGACTTTTTATATTATTAGATACTTGAAGAAATTTGTATCCTCCCTAGAACCTTAATTACCTCTTGAAAGTAAGTACATCATTAAAAACCTGATGTAAAGGTGAAGGAGTTATACAGGGAAGATAAGTTATACCCAAACTCTCCTTAGTGAGCAAAGAAGCAGAATATGAAATCAATTATTTAACATTTTAATTTTCATGTAAAATTAAGGTTTGGCTTTTCATATAATTTGGATAGATAGGCTATATATATATATATGTATATATATATATATATAATTTAGGGAAAAAAGTCTAAGAATTTGAAGTTAAAGCTAGGGCCCCTAATGACCATTTTACTTTAGAACTGAGCTATTTATTTAGTGAGGAACAGCTTTGTTGTTAAAGAACAAAAAGTCTGGATTTCTGGTTCTAACCAGGATGGATGAATCCTGCTGCATGCTATTTCTCTCTCTGATTGCAATTTAAAATTCTGGGGAATAAATAAAATGCAGCCTGGAGTTTTGAAAGTAATCCATTGCAGGTAGATAGGAGCAAGAAGGCAAAGCTTGAAGAATAACCAGTATGACAGTGAGCAGTTTTTTGTTCGTACATTTCCCCCCTTTTTTATCTCCTGGATTTGACCCAAGGGTAGACCGAATTGGGGAATTATGTAGCATGTGCACATAGCAAACTTTAAGGTTTTCTTTCTGGCCTGAGGTCTAGGGGACAAAAAGCTGCCATGAACCAGAGAGCATGGGATAAATTCTTGTTCATTTTTTCTCTATTTTCTAGTGTAGGTCTGCCCTGGGGCCAACTTCAATTAGGGAACAACAAGCTCACATTGTTGTGGTGAAGATGTGGGCATCTAACCTCCCTCCTGCCTGGAGAAAGTCCTCCCTCTCTGGATAAGACCATAATGATTTATTATTGAGGCTTTATAGTGTGTTGTAATATCTGGTAGGTCTTATCCCCTATTATTTCTCTTACTCCTCCACCTTCCAGGGCTCTCTTGACTATTCTAATAAGTTTATTTTCCACCTGAAATTTAGAATCAGAAACAACTGAAGTGACTTAGCACACAGCATGTATGCTATTTATAAAATGGTGATCCTAATATCTTAAAGATTCATGGTAATTTTCTCTTACATAAAAAATAAATGTTAAAAATGTAAATTTGGAGAAGGCAAAGAAAGAATTCAAATGAGATATTTGCATTTCACTCATTTCTCCTTTAAGCTTCTTGCAGAAATTATTTTTCATTGTGTATATTAACTTTTTGTGATATGTGAAAATTACTGTTGTACTGAGGCCATGACTTTTTTCCTGGGAGATGAAAGGAACCCTATGTCTTTTTTATTAAGCCTCAAACCCCTTTAATATATTTGTAGTTAAAGGATTAACAAAAGAGATGGGGCAGAAGTTAATGTTAATTGAAAATAATTTCTCTAAAAACTAATGAAAGAAGAGGAAAAAACAGCAATACCTTTTCAGCATTAGTGTGGTTGGAATATATAATTAACTAATTAAGAGGCAATATGAAACATTTGCTTTGAATTTTGAAAACTACCCACAACTTCATTCATTTTCACTACATCTGCTTGTATATGCACTAAGTTTGGGCATACAGCTTTCTGGATTATACAAAAACAACATATTTCAGTAAGTTCTAAATAAACACAAAGGGAGTTAACAGTTGAAATATGGAATATGGGACAAAAACAACTATAGTTAGAATATCAGACAAAATGTTTAAAAACAGAAGGTAAAGCCTGGACCAAATCAATAAAATCTAAGATTATATTTTCAACATTAGTTTAGAGAAGCAGAATAAGAACTTAAATGAGTTATATAAGTGGTTGATGGAACAAAAGCAGAGCTTGTTAGTATGCTGACACCCTCAACATCCTTGGCATGCCCAGTGAAAGTAGAAGATAGCATTAATTGTTTCATACCATTTTAATTCATATTTAATATCCACATTACTTCATTAATTATTAGTTTATTAATTCAGACATTATTTCTGGGTAATGTCTCCCATGCCATTTAAAGAGATAAGCTCACTCATCTGTAAACAAGCAAGTCTAGATGTTTATCTTTATTATGTAAACAGGTGAAAAGTAGTAGAACCTCCTATTAAACTCAGCTCTTCCTGACTAAATGAAGAAAAGCCTTAGTCCCTGACTTCAGGTTTCCATCCCAAGCTTTTCTTGCAAGAGTTTGCACTGGGAAGTACTCAAAACCAGCTACATTTTTCAAAAGTCTAGAAGAGCAGCATTATCACTCCAAGGCATACACAGGTACTCCTGTGATATAAATGTCCTATAATATTTAATGAGAGATATTTGGTTATGAAGACTGATGTGTGTGGCATAATTACAGAAGTGGAGGGAAAATTTTGCATTCAGAACATTACCTACCCTTAATCTTTATTGGATTTTAAAGTGTTTTTTGATAGCATTCCTTTAAATGCAAATCTAAGTGGCTAGCACTTTTATTAAGTACTTTTTTTTAATCAGTTATTTATTTCTGCAAATAAAGAGTTGAGTTTAATAGTAAAGGGATGAAATTATCAGGTTCCTGGGGATGAGAAGAGAGAAGCATCAGAAAGTTGATAAGTCACCCTTATTTTTTTGAAGGTCAAAGAACTTGAAAAACAAATCTTGCTTTTAACTTAGACCAACATATCCAGATGAAGAGTGAAATGTTCAATTAGTCATCTGGTTGTTTGTCAACGTTACAATCACACAAGTCATTTAGAATTATGAAAAAATAATGAGTATTTAATTTTTCTTTTAGACATTTGTCATCATATAATCATAGTCATTAACAATAATATTTACCATAAGAAGTTGGAGCATGTCAGTGTTATTAATTCAAATGTTAAAAAGATAGAAATTATATTAAGACAAAGAAAATGTTATTCCTGTAGGTTAGAAGCATATTGGTTACATACATCAAAGACTTGAATCCCCGTCAAACTATAATAAATCCTTTAATTTTTGTTGTTCAATATATTAAGCCACAAATAGAGGAGAAACAACAACAAAATTTTAGAAATTAGAAAGCAGATGAAAGAATAAAGAGAAATTAACAAAATTGAGAAAACAAATCCTAAGCAAGGGAGGGGAAAACACAGAGAACATAAATTTTTTTTCTGAAAAATTTCAGAAGGTTCAGAAAATGCCCACCTAAAATAACTCCAGAAATTGGAGTAGGAGGGATACGAAGGTAAGGACGACTTGAGTGAACCCTTGAGTGGAAGTGGACGATCTGAGTGAGTGTTACAGCTCAGATGCCTAGCAGACTCCATGCCTTGGGATGGCTGCTCCCCTCCAGTGCCAGCCAAATAATGGAATGTCATTTTCTCAGTAGAGAAGGGCATAGAATCTCTGTGCTGGGGAACTATGGAAATGATTAACGCCATAAGTTTCCCATGGAAAATGGGGTCATTAATTGCACTTACACACACTCAATGTTGCATCTTGGCCCTCTTCCTTTTTTTCAGCTCCCAAAATGCTGGCAGCCAGAACTTTCCCCCCCAGATAAAAGAAGAGCCTCCAGAATAATTGATAACTTCAGAGGAAATGATTAAGGATACTGACCATAGGCACTCCCTCACAAATACCTTCAGATATTCAAGTTTCAAGAAATAGATCTTTCTGTATTGTTTGCCTATGAGATAACTAAAGATATCCTTTAACAAAATAGGGCAGTACTCAAGAGAGAAAGAGCCACAAAACACCAGAGGAGAAGATCAGCAGAGCAGAGCAGCACATGGGATTTCCAGAAAAACAACAAAAAAAGAAAGTCCAGGATGTAATCTTATGTACCTGACATGGAGTGCAACCAGTGCATTTGGAATGACTCAAAGGGCATGCAAGTTGAAGGCTACCACCACTATACCATTGCTATTATTGTCATTTTTACAATCTGACAAAATAACTGGGATATAGGCTCCAGCAAAATTAGAGAATATATAAAGAAAGAGAAAGACAAGAGATTTACAAACCTGATAATTCAACTTAGAGGAAAGGCAAAGAGAATGCCAAGGGTGAAGCAAAGGACATTTCATGCTGGCAACCAAGCAGCAGAGAAAATAGAGGTCCTCAGGCAGGATGAATG